>NW_015388214.1:12442-19052 GCF_001527695.2 Protobothrops mucrosquamatus | reverse complement strand
AGCTCATCTGGGTTCAGGGAAGGCTTCTTGAGGAGGGGCCTCACAACGGCCTCTTTAAGGGCCGCAGGGAAGACACCCTCCTGCAAAGAAGCGTTCACAATTCCCTGGAACCAGGCTCGTGTACCCTCCCGAGCTGCCAGTACCAGCCAGGAGGGACACGGATCCAACAAACATGTGGTTGCATTAAGCCTCCCCAAGAGCCTGTCCACGTCCTCGGGAGCCACAGAGTCAAACTCCTCCCATACAACCATCTCAAGACCTGCTTCTATCTCCTTTTTACATTTTAGTGATAGTGTCAGGATCAGTTCTAAGTCCCTTTTTCAGTACTTTCCTATGATAGTTTTTATGGAAATGGCTGGAACAAAAAACATAACGACTTTGCATATGCGCACCGCCTTCAAGTCAGTCTTCATTCCTGGAAACTGCCTGGACAAGCACCTGTAGTTTTATTGAGAAGATTGTTGGTTTGAAATTTGCCTCCTCTCTAGGGCTAAAAGAGAGAGAGAGATCGACTGGCCCAAAGTCACCCAGCTGACTTTGTGCCTAAGGCAAGACTCACGGTCTCCTGAATTCTAGTCCAGCGCCTATAACCACTACACCAAAAGGCTCTCGGTAGTATCACTACTTGGTGAACATAAGAAACTGAATTCCTATAGTCCCTACTGCTTTGGTACTAGAAACAGTCTTAAATTATTTGTGAATACCATAATTATTGTGAATGCAATGACTAATAATACAGTCCCTCATAAATTAAGAGACTGTGGAGTTACATGGCTTTTTCAAGTCACAGAATATTTTATCAAATGTCAAGCCTCTAACACAATTATTCATTATCTTCACACTGAAGATATGGGGGGGGGGAAGGGAGGGAGGCAGATCCACTGACACAAAGCCCTATGTTCTGCTATATAGCTCATTAGTGCCCCTAGAGCAACTGTTATGTTTCTCTATGCATACAATTTCACAATGCCTGAGTAGGGCTTGAACAAGTCCCACTGCAGTTATTATGTCTTGTATAAAGAAATTGTTCCGCACATACAAGAGATTTACCTTTGTAAGGATGGCGTGCGGATTCCTGTTGAGAGAGAAGTTCATCACATTAATTTAAACCTCCAATAAAATAAATTAGATTTTTATTGCCAGGTTGAACTATGCGGCTGTGATTGTAATGTACTGCTACAATCCATGCCTTAACAGCATTCTAGCCCTGTGGTGGTCAAACAGAAACCATTCCAAGCCTTCTAAAGGCTATTAAAACATGTGCAGATGTCTGGAAAATTAATACTATTATCTGACTTTAACCTTTTGCCTGTAGGAGAGTCAAGGCTAGAGGAAGATGGATCAATACATTACAATAGAAGAAAGTAACAAAGCATTTCTAGCAAGTTCGGTGGCAATAAACCAGGATCCCAACAACTTGCTGTTTTGTGCTGTAAAGAGCTTTTTCCTTTTCTTGTTTTTTTTTTTAACTTAAAATCATTCATTTACTTCTATTAAACATCGAGAGAGATAAGTTCCATTTTCTACCATTTTTGTGCTTATTGCTATTTCTCAAGGTCCAAAATGCTACAGGCTGGAAAGGTTAATGTTGAACAAGCTGCATTTCCTCTTTCTTTCTCATCTTTTGTATTTTGAAAAGTGCTTTCTGTGTATCCAGAAATATCAGTCACGGAAAGAGACACAGTGAGAGCAAGATTACCCCCCCCCAAAAAAAGGCCTCATTATTGGTTTCAAAGCTAGCATAACTATATATTGTCTCGGACTAAAAGAAACATAATGATTTCTGAACTAGTAAAATATGTAGGATTTTGGGGGAAGAGGCTTGCTATGCTCACTTTTGGAAAAGGTTTTTGAAAAAAAAAAGTGAAAACGAGAGAGAGAGAGAGAGAGAGAGAGAGAGAGAGAGAGAAAGAGAGAGAGAGAGAGAGAGAGAGAGAGAATTGTATGGGAAATGAGATAAAAAATAATATATTTTAGGGAGGATAAAAACTTCCCTCCCCTAACTTCCAAAATACAGAATATATGTTTACTATATGAGATATGGGTATTTATTCATTAAGTAGAATGGGAGGAAGTCTTTCACATTACTTTTTTCATAATCAGAATGAAACATATGCTAAATGTTATGTCTAAGTATATACTGTATAACATTTCTAGGAGTTTTTGAAGAGAAAGGTGCAACTTAAAATTATTTGTGCAGTACTTCCAACTGTGATTAAGATCGATATTATTAAAATGGGTGGAATAGAATGATTAAACCAGAACGTAGCACATTCTGGCTTTTAATACATTTCTTAAATAGTTAAATCTTGACCTCTCAGAGAAACAGAAGTCCTGGGCTCAATCCAGAATATTCTTATGATCTTACTGACAGCCATCATGGTGAATATATTGAAGAGATTTCTTTATGCCAGAATGTGAATTGTATGAAGAATAAAATGAAATGCTGGATGTGGTGGCTTTAAGAATGTTTAAAGTGCAATCTGTATTTTCCAAGAGAAAAAGGGAACATGAATCAATTTCTCCTGCCTGTTGTATATTTTTTTTTACTTCATCCAAATTACTACATACCCACACTGAATACAGAGTATGCTAATAAAATGAAGGCTTATAAAAGGAAAAATAAACACTAGAATTATTGCGCGACACAGGACAATTTTGTCCTGAGTTCCAGCCTCTTGCTAGCATTCTATGCCAATTGTTAAATAATGGCTGTTACAACTGGGTTGTGGGGTTTTTTTGCAATATTTTCCGCCATGTTGGCAGGTGAGCAAGGTAGACCAGTAATTTAAAATGTCTTTTCTGTTTGAACAAGGATAAGAGCTACAAGATAATGCTTAATTCTACCCTTCATTTTCATAAGCCAAGATTTCATGTGGACAGCTAAGGCCTATTACTATTGATAGGAAGAGAGTCATCCTAATTGACCACCTTTTGCTAATCAGGGATTGGTAGACACTTACTGCCATTTTGCCCAAGTTGATCTATTTTATGTATGCTTTTCCTCAAAGTATTTTAATCCAAGTCTGCCAGTAGTTCTCTTTTATGAATGGGTGTTCACTCCAGCTGATTCAACTACAGAAGGAATTATACTTAATTTTATAACATAAACTATTAAGAGAGAGGTGTGGTGGCGTAGTGGTTAGAATGCAGTATTGCAGGCTGACTCTGCCCACTCTCAGGAGTTCGATCCTCACCGGCTCAAAGTGGACTCAACCTTCCATACTTCCGAGGTCGATAAAATGAAGGCCCAGATTGTTGGGGGCGCTATGCTGACTCTGTAAACAACTTAGGTAGGGTTGTAAAGCCCTGTGAAGCGGTATATAAGTCTAAGTGCTATTGCTATTGCTAAGGGAGAACAAAGGTAAATTACCATTCATAGGGAGAAAGTTAGCAAAACCCCCACAACTGTTCTATTAATCTAAGATTAATAAACTTTGTGGTCTTGAGACAAAGTATGGAATAATGATGCTGGTGAAACGGTATGCAAGCTTCCCACTTGTGATTGGCAGAATGGAAAAAGGTTGTACACAGCATAATACGTCCCCAAAGATGTGAGGAATTTCAGAAACCAGGAGTGAATTGAAATGCTCTACCTATACAATTTCATATTTTTCTCCTGTCAGCTAGTTCTTGATAGCCTTCAGGAGCTGATTGGTTACATGGAATTGCTTTCAATTTCATATTTTTTAAAACAAAAACCAGATGGGGCCTTGATGGGCAAGAGTAAGAGAAATGCTGAAAGAAGAAAATTACTTGGGAAGATAATCTGGAGTAGAAAAATTACAGCATTGCAATGAACCTTTACTTATGTTATTCTCCCATTCCCAAGGTCACATGAGAGAATTGATCTTTTCTTCTGTGTGTTTACTCAGAAGCAGATCTCACTGTGTTCAGTGGACATTATTGTAGCAATTAAAGATGTATTTATTTAAAAATAAGTCCTGCTGAAATAAGGAGGAGTTTAGGCAAAATTAATATGCTTGGAACAAGCATTACACATGGTCAAAATTGGTACAATTTTCTTTTCCAATAAAAATCAGAAGTGCAGATCTGAAATAACTTAAAAACAATCTGAATGAGAATGTGCCTGTGATTCATTAACTACTGTTGTTATTGATGTGAGACATTATTGTCCCAGCCTCCTAGATTCCATCTTTCAAAGCTTAGGGAGGACGGGTTTAATTCATAATGTTCATAATGTCCTTGTACTCCCAAGCAAGATGCAGACAAATCACCACTTCTCCTTGTATCTTGACACAGATGAGTGACTAATGAAACCTAGTTTGCTCAAGTCCAGAAACTGAAATGAATATGAATGTCCAAACATTGCCCTGCTAAAAATACCTTAGTTAAGGCTATCAATATCATGTTGCCAAGTTTCAACAATCAAGGTCATTGCAGCTTTTCTACTTGGGCTTATCAAGAATGAAGGCCCCATGGAAACGTATGAGTTAAAGCACTGATGGCGTCTTTGGTTACATAGACCATTTGGTTGATTTTATCTTGCAGTGCAGTGTTTCACACCCTCAGCAAAGTCATCAGAGAGTTCAGTCAATACTCTCAGAGCATCCAAATTCTACCCATTAACAAAATCCGATCATAAGGTTTATATGGGAGTAAGAAGGCTTATTTATAGAATTGAGCACAACATGCCAATCTCAACATTATTATAAAAATGTCCTGTGTATTAAAGTACATAAATTGCCAAATTATAGAAGTTTCATTTGCATTCTCTAGAAAATTATGCCAAATTGCTAAACATTCAAATGCTTTAAAAATGAAACTACCACTAAAGACAAACTTAAATGCCAAAGTCTTTAGGTTTCAAAATTTTATCATCTCTGTAATACAAAATAAGCCTATCAGAAAGAAATACAAATAACTGTATGCTCATTTTTAAAATTATTGTTATTGTGCTTGCGCTCAGAGTTACCTTGCAAGCAATGCCATTATTACTAAATATGGTGAAGACTGACTGATAGGGGTCCAGTCAAATTTTCTCTAATAGAAATGGCATTATGTTTTTATATAGATGGGTTTATAAAGGAGCTTAGGAATATATCTAAAGAACCATCAGATGTTGAGCCTTACAAAACTGGCCCATGTTGCATTTTGCTCATCTTCTGGAATGAACATAACTGCAACAACCGCAGCTTTGAACAAATACATTTGTGTATAATTAGAAAAATTATCATCTGATATTCAAGAGGGAGGCTTCACTCAAGCAATCAGAACAAAGCTTGCACATCAGCCAAATTAATAGCAATGGTTGCAATTCCAGCCGGTTTCAAATTCCAGCTTCATCATGAAGAATCATTTAACTTTATGAATTCTTTTTGGTATTTCATTTGGAAGTTATGGAGTGTGAAATATGCAGCACGATGAGAAAACAATTATCTTGCGTTACCTGTTGCTTATGCATATTATATTTAAGAAACGTCCTGCAGTGACTACTAGTTTACTATTGCATAATTTCAGTGAAGTGAAAACTGATCCAAAGTGATAGAAATACACTTTTACACAATGTATGTACTGGGGACATTTTGCCTGCCCACTGTGGTAAGTTAATTCTAATGCTCAAAATCAACCTCATTTAACAATCCTGTTACTGACAAAAAGATTGCTCATATTTATTTTAAAAAATGCACCTAAAAAGAAATAAATACACATAGAATTATGGTATTAAAGCCACAAGCTATACTATATCCATGATCTCTGTCTCTGCCATTAACAATATATTAAATAATTTCATACCATATATTGCACTAAAATAATATTAATATTTTTTTATTTGATGAGAAGCAGAAAAAAGCAAACAGAAAAATACATTGTACACAGTCAGGTCCATTGCCTTTTATTGAATTAAAACTATTTGCCTTAGATACAATCTGTACCACACTCCCAATTTTTTTATGAAATTCAATTCTTAACATACAAATTTCCTTTCAATGATTTCAGCAAACTCTGTGTAGAGAAATTAAATAAAAACATGATATGTATTATTTTCAAGTGCTGTAAAATATGAGAGCTTCTGGGCACTTCAACAGAAAACTTCACTGTCAACTATGCAATTCTTTTTAAATAAAATGTAATATGACTAGACAAGTACAATAAAAACATTATCATGCGTGTGTTCATATCTTAACCTGGAATTTCTACATTCTATCACCATTTTTGAACAATCTATTGAACATAAAAGCTGAATATCCTAGATTCTTGATACATATATAGGCTAAGTAAAAGTCAAGAACATATTAAACTCAGTGAAGATTATTTCAGATTTTTCCATAATAGTTTCTGCCTAAATGGGCAGTTGGCTAAATTTACCACAGTGGGCAGGCAAAATGCCCACAGTACATACATTGTGTAAAAGTGTATTTTGGACACGCCCAAGAGAAGCAGCTAAGATTACAGGCTGGTAGGGCTTCAGAGACAGAGATATAACAGAGAGAATGCCACTGATGTTGATGGAAAGGTACCAACCTTTCACTTTGAGAGCGGACAACTAAATTTCATTTCTGATGTGTGCCCTTGTGCCCACAGTATAAAAATGACAATAAAGGTTATCTTATCTTATCTTATCTTATCTTATCTTATCTTATCTTAT
>NW_015388214.1:0-12078 GCF_001527695.2 Protobothrops mucrosquamatus | reverse complement strand
TATTATTTGGCTTTCTGAATTATCTTGGGTGTATCAGCAATAACGACTCTTATTTTCTGATCTTTTAAAAAAAGATCTGCTTAAACATCTGGCGTAGGTCTCTAATCTGTATTGGATGATCCTAACCATTATTTTGCTAGCATGTAATTTAAGGATATTGTACAACATTTTGCACAGTCTGCTAAGTCTCTTCTGTTTGGTACTCATATGGAGATTTATCTCTTCCAATCTGTTGGCCATTGTGTCATTCTTCAGATTTTCAGCCGTTATTTGTTTACGATGCATCATAGCTTTTACTGATTCGTCTGCTGTTGCTTGTAATATTTCTGTACATGTTTCATCCTGTATGCTTTCAACTTGGTGGTAGCTGAAAGGCTGATCTTTCTTCACCTTTTAGTACTAGAGGATGCTGTAAATATGGAATACTATCTAAGCTACCTTAGATATTTGCTTAGATTTTCAGTATCCTTCCATTTCTGTTTGATCTTCTTTGAATCAATTGCTATCTGTTCACTGTGTCTTTTAACAAGCCAATACAAGAATGGAGCCTCCTTCTCACTTTTGAGATATTTTGGAATATTATTCCTCATGGTGACATCAATGACTAGACATCTCCAAAGCTTTAATTTAGCTGAGTCATAAACATCATTAGTACTCTGAAAGATGCTCAGCAATTCCTTAGTATTACCTTGAGTGTCATATGAACTGAGGAGGCAACCATCCAGTTATATATGATCAATATATTATATATACGGTTTACTTGGGAAAATTTAGGATTAGTTGACTATTGCCTTTTCCTGTTGAATAGCTATGTCAAACAATCAAATAGCTAAAAAATTACTATCTATTTTCCCTGATCTGCTGAAGTGTTTTATTTCATGTTTTCATTTAATTAATAGCATATTTAGCAGTTGTAACAAACACACACACAATCACACATGGGCATCCACACAGACAGACATTCTGGTTACTTTTCCATGAAAGAACACTTTAATACTTACAACTTTAAAATACGGTGTGTGAAGCAGAACATGGTAAATTAATGGGCATCACAGAATCCTGAGGAATATATATTAAAGAGGACTTGTAGTAAAACACAAACTACTCAAGCTTGGATGGTTCAAAATAGATTTGCACAGCTTTGAGAATTGAGAATAGCAATTTCTACTTCAAAATTATTCATAAGTATTGTTTCTGTTTTGCCTCCAGACAGTTTCTCTCTTTGATTTATTAGTATTGGCCTTTTCTCTAGCTTTGCACTGTTCTTTTAAGTAGAAGACTAGGAACTTGTGAAAAGTGATTCCTTTAAAATATTAGAAAGGCTTTTGGTTGTGACAAGAAACCCAAATATTGGGATTTTATTTTTATTTTTTAAGCAACAAGCAGGGCCCTCATTCTATTATCTAAACACTGAAAAACAATCCTATTAGCTACTCTGAAGAAAGAGTAGGAAACATCGAATAGTAAAAACCATGGCCTACATCCTCATGTAACTGGCATATCTGTTACTTGTAAAATGGCTTGCACTGGATATCTCCTCAATATTTAAATATTCACAGATTGTGCATGCTGATTGTTAGACTGGAAGAATTTTATTTATATCCACATTTGCTAGTAAAATACACTTGTATATATGTGTGAGAGAGAAAAATAGTCAGAAAGGAGATACTTTTATGGGGGAAAAACCCACTGCTTTCTGGAAAAAAATCATATGAATTTCAAAGGAAGATTTGGATGTGACAGATACTGAGGATAAAGTAATATATAGACTAATGTATAATATAGCATAATAGCTATTCAGAAGAAAAAGTAATAACATAATAATAACATAACATAATAAGAGAATGTTTCTACAACTTCTAACAAGGATACAATGAATACTACAACCTTTAAAGTCCATTTTACTTTAGAAGTGTTAATGATATATGCTTTAGCTTTTAGAAAAATGTGCATAACCAAAGCAGAAAATAAAGAAAAAGATGAACATCAAAAAAAAAAAAAAACCATGGTTTTTAGATACCATTCTGAGCATAAAACAGCTGGAGTTGAACACAAGCTATTATTGTATGCAAATGATGTGATTTTTGAGAATTGGAACATTCTATACCAGGGAATGTATTGATATAGGACTGCAGTTTGATAATTTATCAGATTAACCAATTAACTGGATTAAGACTCACTAACATCCTATGGACTTTAATTATTCCAAGAGAAGTTTGTTTTTTAGATAACAAATTTATTTATTAATTTAGATTTATATAGACTGATATGCACATAAGGATTCCCATCTTAATACATCAAAATATTAAAATAATAAATTAATACACTTTATTCAAAGAGAAACTTTAGATTTTGTTTACCCAAATTATAGCTTTCAATTCTCTTTTTACAGTTTTATCATTATATGTAAATTTTGATTTTTATTTCTCAATAGAATTCAAACAATCAAATCCAAAGCCCACTATGAGCATAATTAGAAAACTATTATGTGATCCATTTTGGCAGAAATATAGATTCCTTTTTAAACAAAATATAGTTATATTTTTAGATGTTTTAAGATACCTTACTCACATAGGGTTACTGTACACTATATGATAATCGTAGTTTAAAAACTGTAATTAAATCTTTATCGTGAAATTCATTGCCAATAGGAATATTGATATTTTAGATTACCTTATTGATCTAAAAATAGCTTTATATTGAATTAAAGCATCTTTTGATTTCATGAATTCATAGAGACATATTAGAGGACCTAAAACTCAATTACTATTATTTTTGGAATATGTTTTGGATATTCCAACTCTACAGTATTTCTTTATAGACTATTAAATATTGCTAAGGTGAATATTAATTATTTGGAACAATTTTGGAACAACTTATGTTCAGACAACAGTGATAAACATCATTATAGCTAGTAAGTATGATTCTTATTATCTTAAAATAGTATTAATTCAACAACAATTATGTTTGTTGGACAGCTCAGAAAATGCATTAAAAAGAGTTTGCTCTCAATTTCACTGTCAAGGTGAGGATGCATGAAATGAGTTTAGCTTGTATTGCCCTTTTTTATCTGTGTATGTCTTAAAGGTATCAGTGTGATCATATTCCAATTCTTTGGAATTCATCACTATAGGTATATGAATATCTATGCATCTTCTGTGTCTGGGCTATGCATGGGAAAAAATATTTTAACTGGAAAGACAGTGTCAGCCTGGATTTACAGTCTCGGATTTATCCCTGTAATAGAAAGATTGATCAATATTCTGTATGGTCAAGATTTAAAGCTGTGTTTAAAATTGCTCTTTTTTATACTTTGTATGCCACAAAATGTTTTTGTTTGCTTTTTTGCTTGTGTCTTTCTGTGTTTTTTAATTTAAAAAAAATCAAAAAGAAAAGCTTCGAAGTATAATTTTCCTTAGAGATCATTTGTGATATTCTTTCTTCAGTGATAGGGATTTATTTCTGCCTGTTGGTCAAGTACAGAATAAAGTTTTCCCTTTTCATCTCATCTATTTAAAGAGATATGGAAACAAGATAGCTTATTCTAGAAAATTATTTACAGGCTAGCAATACGAGTACTAACCTAATTTGCTTAATAATAATTATTAATTTTGAATAATCTATAATTAAAAAAATGCTATTGAGAATATTACAACAATTTTGGACAAGAATTGGGCCTGCCTGTATCAACTTCAATATATACCAAATTTGCTGTTGTCTATGGTGTACTTAGCTTTTTTTGAATAGTTCATTTCTGTCCAAAAATAAAGAAAATCCTAGGATTCGATCTGTTAAAGCTGATAGACGTCAACATAATTATTTATCTTCTAATACCTACTAACGTTTAATGATATTTGAAGCACAGGTCATACTCTAGGCTACCCACTCCATCTTATTTTGTCAGCTACTCAATAATTAATTGTCCCAGAAGAGTTGCCATGTATAATATTGTCATGGAAGTAAGTTGCATTTTTTCTGCTAGATTGTTAACTGTGTTCATTTAAATACAGTGTCCTCAAATATAACCATGTACTAAAATACTTAACGTAAACTTCAGAAGTTGCTTGTATTGCCATCCCAAAATAAACAGCAATTTTATTAAGGTCAAGAAAACCGGCAACAACCTATTCATAAGCGTAATTTCTCAACTGCACAGTTGTAAGTGGGAACATACAAAATCCGAATTCTAGAACATCACTTTCTGTTGAGCATTCAATCACTTTTTTTTACACATATTTGACCTGGAATACATGACACCACAAAATGCAGCTGCATTACAGGACATGCCCAGCTTTTAGTCTTGCAACATTCCTTCCTGGATGACTGCTTAAATTGGGTATGATCAGTGTTGCGTCCCTATAAAGAGGGTAGAAGAAGAGAGAAAGTATCCCTATTTTCATGTTTCCCACTCATGTGGGTGAATCTGACTTTCAGTGGGGATATTTCAGAGTCTGCCCAGCAACAATGCAGATGGCAATGCACTGAACTGAGCCAGTATAAAGGCACAGAGTGCTTCCAGATGATAACATGAAAGATGAGAGAAGGCAGGGGTACAGCTGTCAGAGACATCAGCATATAAATGACTGGGTGTCTGGCCTCTGTCCCGATCCCAAATCCATTGTCAAGTAGCTCTTTTAGCATTTTTAAAGCCCAGTGCAAAAATAAATTCTGGGAGCAAACTGAAGGAAAAGAATTTTATGACTAAGTCTCCACCAGGCCTGTTCCGGCAAAGATAGGGCTTAAAGAGCTATTCAATAAAATAGAAGCATATACAGGTTTCAAAGCCCAGAAACTGAAGCGTTTCAGGGGACCGTTATTGGGGAACAAGAAACAGACATCTTAGAAATTTTGTATAATACTCTGCAGGCAATAGGAGTAGTTTCTTTCTTTCATAGCGCAACCAAGACATCACTTTTGCTTCAAGACTGTTTAAAGATGCAGGAGCTTAATGCCTATTCCATTTGCAGGAAAAAAAATTGACTGCGGCCACATTTTTCTCTGCATTTTTAATGTAGTGTCGAAGAAGGGGAGGCAGAAATAATTTTTTAGGAGGGTACTGTATTCCCAGTCAATGGACACAAAACAGCTTATGGCTGAAAAAAAAACCTCTGATATTAGAAAAGAAGTTACAAAATAAAATGTCTTACTTAACTTGGCAATGGTTGGGAGTTATTAGACGTAGTGCTTTTCTACATGTGTTCCTCAAGTGCACTGATATACAAATGTCTTAAAGCAGGGCTTTTCAATCTTTTCACCCATTGTACCACTTTTAGGATATGGCAACATCCGAGTACCACCAGTCGCCTAGCAAGGTGTCAAAAACTTGATGACCAAAAAAAAAAAAAGGAAAAAAGTGATAAAGTACAGGTAGTCCTTGACTTACAACAGTTCGCTTAATGACTGTTCGAAGTTATAATGACACTGAAAAAAGTGCCCCCCCAAGCCACAGCCGAGCAAGACACCTGCCTGCCCACCCAGTGGCGCTCTTCCTCCTGTCCAAGGTTTCCATTGTTGTGAGCATTTCTGTTGAGGATTGGCAGCGGGAGTGGGATGGGGGGTGCTTGGTTTTTATTCCACCCATCTGCTGGGTGGTTGCAGCAGGTTTTGGTCACTTCACATTTATTTATTTATTTATTTATTTATTAAATTTATATACCGCCCTATCTCCCTTGCGGGACTCAGGGCGGTGAACAGGCGATACTAAAAACCACAATAATAAATAAATAGTTTCTGTTTTACATGACCCTGGGACACTGTGACTGTCATAAATATGAATCGGTTGCCAAGCATCTGAATGTAAATCACAAGACCCTGGAGAGGCTGCAACATTCCAGCTGATCAGCGCTTCTTCTGGGCTCAGCAGAAGCTCCAGGATCAGTGCTGAGCTCCAGCTGGCGCTGATCCTGGCGCTTCCAATGAGCCCTGACAGCCCCAAAGAAGCGCCGATTAACTGGAAAGCGGCACTGATCCTGGTGCTTCCACTGAGCCCTGACAGCCTTGAAGCTCCAGCCATCTCTCGCTCAGGCTTGTGCAGTGCTGCCACCGGTTCAACTCATTCCCCTCTCCCGCTACCACTTTTCTAGGATGGTCGCGTACCACCTGCCAGGTGCCAATGTACCACAGGTGGTACCCATACCACTGGTTGAAAAGCCCTGTCTTAAAGTAGTTTCTATCTGTTTCATTCCCTACTGTGATTGTTCTTTGCTGAGTTCAACTTATCTCTTTCTTCTTCTCTTATAATGAGTAGCTTTCTTTACTTTTCCAGTTCCTCTCTCTCTTACTTGGCATGAGCAAAAAAAAGGAGCCATAGTCAGAATTTTTCCCCAAGCCTTTTCTGTTTGATACTACCCCTTACTTCTTCCTTCTCTACTTATCAGCACTCTGGTACAGCTATCCTGTGATCCAGAAAAAGAATTAGGCACCTAATCAGAGACTTAAGAGCTTGGCTGCTATTTTTTGATTTGATTGATTTAGTCCTCCTTTGTCTAACTGGATCTTGGTACCTTGCATTGTTCCCCTCTCTGGTCTTAGCTTCAGGTTGATCCTCTGCATCTGACTTCTTCTACCCTTTGGATTGATGGTTCCTCTCTCCTTCAGGATCTCAGCTATGATGATAATCTTCCAACCACCACCATTTTCTGTTGGGTTTCTTTTGATCTTTCGATGCTTTGGAAATCTTCAGCCTCTTCTCTAAGGGCTCAGCCTCTTGTCTAGTGTCATTCAGGCCATTTTTGTAAACAGCAGCAGTAGTAAGCAACAGCACCTAGCATTAGTGGTTCCATTAATAATAGGAACATACAAAAAAGCAATGGCATAAACTAAGGCATCCTAGGTTCTTGGGAAGAACTCGATGGATATGAAGGCTAACACCAGCTGAAGAACTTTCCCATTTTTGTGTATATAATAATAATAATAGGAAAAATAAGAAAGCAATAGACAGCAAATGCTGACTCTGTAAAGAAGCTAAAGAAACAGTGGACTACCTGGTTAGCTGCTGCAAGAAGACCGCACAAACTGACTACAAACAATGGCATAACAAAGTAGCAACAGTGGTGCATTGAAAGCTCTGCAAAAATACCATTTCCCTCCAAGCAAAAACTGGTGGGACAACAAAATAGACAAAGTAATAGAAAATGAAGATGCTAAAGTGCTCTTGGACTTTAGAATTCAAACAGACAAGCATCTGCCAGCACACAGATTCACTCTGAGAATGAGATGGGCGGTATCTAAATTTGAGAAATAAATAAATAAAAAACAACCCAGGCTTAACAACTGTTGATAAGACAAAAAAAAGTCTAACTATGGACAACGCAATGCCTGAAGACAGAAGAGAAATAATTGGACAAAATCACAAAATACAAAGATACGCAAACAGAAGTAGAATGACTATGGCTAAAGAAAAACAAGCATAGTACCAATAGCAATAGGCACCTTGGGTGCAAACCCAAAATACCTGGAGTGCCACTTAAATAGCACTGGCACTGATAAAATCACATTGTTGTATATATAAAAATAAAAATAGGAACAGCTTATATCTTGCAATGATATCTTTAATATTCAACGTCATCTGACTATCTCAGATCCTTGGGAAAGACTTGATAGGTAGAAAAAAAATGCCAAATCCAGTCTAAACATCTGGATGACTGTGTGACCAACCATAATTAGAGGTAGTATATTTGTATGATCAAACCAATTTTCTTTTTTCTTTTTGATGTTATTTTGTTTTGTTTTACTTTTATTTGGATATAGCTTGTCCAGAGCCATTTCAGAGCTGGGCAGTCTCTAAATCTAATGAATATATAAATAAATGCTGGTGTGTTCAACCTGACCCCTGAGATCAAGGATTTCCAATCTTTTCTGGAGGCACTTTTCCTTTTTTTGCCTAAGTAAAACTTTATAATACTGATTATTGTTTGTTATTATTGTTTTGAATCAGGAGAGCAAATGACAAGAGAGATGAGTTCTTTATCAATAGTTTTTATGTTTACTCATTATAGTTTTTATTGCTATTACACATTAATGGAAAAATCAAGATTTGGAACTAGTAATCAACTCTCATTGCTCCTTTACAGCATGTTGTGATAAAAGATTCTACATTTGAATTATGAGATACTGGAAGCAGGAGACCAAATCAGTTGACACTGCAGTAATTATTGATGACTAGAATTGAAAATTTTCATACTTAAGATATTTATGACTAAGTTGCATAACCTTTGGAATCACATCTTCAACACACTATCTTTGTAGTGATCAGCATCCAATTAAATGTTGGTCTTGCAGATGTAATTCTGAGGTGAAGGACAGGTGATCAATATCTGGGTAACATCCTATTCCAAAAGTAATTTCTAATTTTAAAAGGTCATGGGATACTATTGCATAGTCTATAATTCTGGTTCCAATCTCTGCTCAAAATGTATTCCCCAGACTTTTCACTTCTCGTCCTTCATTAATAGTAGTAAGATCCAAGTTGTTCGCCTTCTGAGTTAAGTAATATTCCTTATAAATTTTAGACAGAAACTCATTTCCATCTCTTTCAGGGACTGGCCTGTTTCATCTTACATAAAACTATGCATCATTCCATTTCAATCAAGTATTTATGTTCCCAATTATAATCACAATCACAATCATTATTATCCATCCATCCATCCATCCATCCCTCCCTCCCTCCCTCCCTCCCTCCCTCCCTCCATCCATCCATCCATCCATCCATCCATCCATCCATCCATCCATCCATCCATCCATCCATCCATCCATCCATCTATCTTTGCTCCAAGGATCTCAATTTTGAGAAAGCATATACTAAAACTGGAATGGCACTAAAAGGAGCATAAACATTACAAAAATGAATAGTTTGTTAGCTGTCAGGTCCATGCCCAATGATGACACAGTGAAATCCAACTGAATCCAATCCTTTATTTGCCTACAGCTAATGGACAGAATCTTGCCAGATTAAAGCTATAAACTTCTAACCTAATAGATATATCCTGAGAGATTTTAGGATGTGGATATCCTGAACCTCTTCCTTCGTCCCCCATCCAGCTCGGGACTGCATAGTCTCTTAATTTGGGCTTCTCTCTGGAATGTCCTGCCTCCTTCCTGGGAAACTACAGTACTGCTGAGTTTCCCCTCCACCACCACTCCTTCTCCAAGTGCACATTCCATCACAGTAGCAAAGACCATCTAAAATTCAGTTTAAAAAATGAAATAAGCAAAACTGGTCCCAGAGCTTATGGGACCTTTCTACTAAGTTCAAGTACAGTCTGAAATGAACTGTTTTAAGGAAAAGAAGAGGTACTAATAAATGATATGGCTGCTTTGGTTTTACATCTAGGTATTTTAAAATTGTTTTTAAACATCAATGTCTACGTACAGGTATGAAGTAAGTCTATTAGAAAACAGTTCAGTTGAGCCATTCTTATAAGATGCTTATGGAACAGTTCTTACTTAAATTATTGCATCTTCCTAACAATGCTCTATATCTATTATTGGCCATATTTGTGGTCCTATCCAGAACATTAATAAGTCTGATTATTAGTAAAACAAGTGTTCCCACCACTTATTAAATCTACCAAAGGACAGAAATCCTAATTTTAAAATGTACCTGTGGAGAGGTTTAGATTTGCATATTACTTCTGGCAGCAGAAAAATCTGCCAGTGGACAGAGAGATACAGTATGTATAGTTGTTACCTCATCCAAACCTCAGTAACATAGTTGTTAATCAAAGTACCAAAAGAAGTCAAGGAGGAGGAGGGGGAGGAGGAGGAGGAGGATCCCCTTTCCAACTTCACTTAAGAGGAATAAATGCAGCAAATTCAATCAGCTGAATTTGACCAAACCTTGGCTATTTTGACTACATAGTTTTAACTGTAAAATGAGATTGCTATTGTAGAGTTGTTATATGGAAAGTATACTATTACTTCTGCTAGCTTCATACTTCTTACCATCTACCTATGATACAGGCAATCTTTTAACTTTGCATAATGAAGGATATAAACCACTGAAGTATCATATAACTTTATTTGAAATGTAGAAATCTTTAACTTTTTCTCTATAGTTTCTTCTGTAACATAATTATTGGTGATTAAATTAGCAACTGTAACTTGGGTTATACCTGGCATAAGATTTAGCAATGATATCCATAGGGGAGTACACCAAAATTGATTAGATGGATGGATGGATGGATGGATGGATGGATGGATGGATGGATGGATGGATGGATGGAAGGGCGGGCGGGCGGGCGGGCGGGCAGGCAGGCAGGCAGGCAGGCAGGCAGATAGATATCTTATATAGATATAAGATCAACTTCTTTTGAGGCACACATAGAAGGGACAGTATGTATGATGTTCCTCAACCATTCTGCTGATTTTGAAGCCCTCCTTTCCTCTGCTCATAAGATATTGCAGAAGATTAGCAACCTATCAGCAGAGCCATTTCTATGGAAAAATCTGGCATAGTATATATACTAAATATTATTTTATGTACTAAACATACTATATTATTGACTACCAACAACATGTCATGCAAGCTGCAATACGGATAAAACTGTTTAAGTAGCTGCAGTAAAGATACAGAGCTGCTCAAGTTCTTCAAGATCAGTTCTGAAAACAGATTTCAGAGTAGATGGGTGTTTTTATCAGTGAGTTTGCACTCAGAGGGAGGAACTATGACAGTGGTAGTTTTTCCAAGAATATCTGCAGGGACAATCTCAAGAGATCCTATATAAGAGCCCTTGGATAAACTACTGCTTCCACAGATCTTTGGAAGTAAGCTTATTACTAGCCAGTATGGTAGGAAAATAAAAAAGGGGAAAATAATGCTAACCTAAGATGTTTTCTTGTAGTTTCTCTGCCAATTCTTGTTTCATTTGATGAAAAAGAATTTGCTATAGACCTTCTTTTAAAAAAGAAGAGAATTTTGGAGATAGTCTCTTAGGTGAAATACTTAGTTACGAGATGATAAAATGGCTTATAGGAGTGTTCTTTGGTTAAATCAAAATCAAAAGGAGGGGGGAGGGAGGAAGGAAAGGTTAATTAAACTCTCTGGGAAAGCATCAAATAGGAAATCTCCCCACCATTTTATTTCAGTTGCAGTATTATGATTCTTTCTTTGAGAAATTGCTGGAAATTTTCTCCTTGCCCAGGAGAAAACTGGAGAAATCTTCCATCCAATTCCTTTGCTTATATAAATCTCCCATCCACTTCTTAAAATCTCACCAGTCATGTTTGGTGTTTCAAGTAATGAGAATTGATGGTGTGGGTGGTAGACAAATGGGTTTTTTCCAATTCTTGCTCAGGACTCGATATATTTTCTGAAATTTGTTCTCCTGATGGTTCTTCTGAGAAGCTGAAATGTTCCCAGCCCTGCTGAAAGAGATTTTACATTTCTGCACATGCAAAGATCTCAAACGTACAGGGAAAGTGTGTTCATCTAATCAAGAGGTCTCTGCTTATTTATAGGGAACCCTCAATATTTCCATACAGAAAGAGCAACCACAATCACAAATAAAAATGTCTTCTTTGCCAAAAGAGGACATGTTAGAAAAACACAACGCAAGAAACAACACCATAAAATAAGTTGAAAGCTTAACCCCCAGACAATAACCAAAGGAGTAGAATTTGTATTACAGATGGGAAGATGAATCCGAGAGGGATCACATGTGGTTACTGGAGCTGGTTCACCCAGATAAGATGTTGGCTTGAGGCGAAGCCAAATAAAAATATTTCACTTTGGAAACATGCAGTATGTCCAGAGTGTGAAATGCTCAGTTTGGAGAAAGGCTAGCCATTTTGGATCAGACTTTGGTTTATCTAATCTTCTTGTGATGAGAATTAGATTTCCCTTGCCTGACATCTACTGCCAAAAATGGATGCTCTGAATTTCTAGCACCAAGGAATTAATGTGCCAATCTGCACAGTCAAATCCCTGCGATAAAGACAAATGTTTCTTTTGCAATATTTTCAAGCTCTGTGATGTTTCCAGCCTCTCTCTCTCTGACTGTGCGTGTTGTGGTTGCGTGTCTGTGGATCAGAGGGTGATGGTGAAAAATGTATGACACTGACATTTTTTTAACTATATCA
>NW_015388213.1:209425-239663 GCF_001527695.2 Protobothrops mucrosquamatus | reverse complement strand
TTCTGCTTTTGAACCAAGAGCTTAACAACAGATCTCTGGAGACAGCAGTAAAAGCCCAAGTTAAGCATTAAGCATTTAATAAGTTAAGCATTATTAAAGTAAAGGTTCACTGTTCACATTGTATTGTTATCGACCCCAAAAGGCAAAAATCAAGTGTGGCTGAAGAAGACTTTCAACATTATGAAATTACACAAATTAGCAACCCCCTAAATATGGAGTATGGAACATAACACACATTGGAGTAGTTTTGAGTCAATAGTCTCTTGGCTATTTGTAGCAGTTTTTAACTCATTCCAGATGGGATGGACCATTCAAACCTGGCCTGCCCAATTCAAAATCCTCTATATCAGGGATGCCCAAACTTGGCAACTTTGAGACTTCTGGACTTCAACTCCCAGAATTGCTGGCTGGGGAATTCTGGGAGTTGAAGTCCAGAAGTCTTAAAGTTGGCAAAGTTGGACAATCCTGCTCTATTTAGACCACGAACTCAGTCATACTGCAAAAGGAGGAGCATCAAAATGCTTTTGAGCAGGCTCACATGCCATATTATGATCTGGACTGAGGCAAAGACATGGATTTAGTGATCGTCAGAATGCTTCTTGTGATCAGACCATCCTCAATTTCCCCAATCCTAGTCATTTAGAAGAGTGATTAAAAAATCAACAGAGGGAGGGATAGATCATTTGTACTTAATATACTGCCTCTATGTTGCTTCTGTCCAAAATTCCCGTGTTGAAATAGTTGTCCATGCTGTTTTGCAGGGGGATTTTGATAGAATTATTCTCCCAACTTTAAAATTCCCATTCTTACTTAGCACATATCAGCTTTGTTTTCAATTCAGTTCTTTTCATTCTTTTCTTCCCGTTCCTTCTTTCTCAATATGATTTAGTCTAATATTTTAATTTTGTTTAAACTATTTTCTACTATTTAAAATCAGTTCTTTCCCTTTGTCTTTTCATTAGCTGTGGTGGCAGAGTGGTTAGAACGCAGTATTGCAGGCTGACTCTGCCCACTGCCAGGAATTTGATCCTCACCGGCTCAAAGTAGACTCAGCTTGTCAACCTTCCAGGATTGGTAAAATGAGGACCCAGATTGTTGGGGCAATATGCTGGTTCTGTCAAACTGCTTAGAGAGTGCTGTAAAGCACTGTGAAGCGGTAGATAAGTCTAAGTGCTATTGCTAACGCTATTAATTACATTTTTATGCATGCCTTGAAGACATCCTTGACTCCTGCATGATAAGACCACCAAATTTTCTTGGCAGCATTTTCAGAAGTAGCGTCCCATGGTCTTCTTCCTAGGATGAGCGATAGTGATTGGTCCAAACTCACCACGTTGGCCTGGGGCTTAAAGCAGGACTAACCCGCGCAATCTCCTGATTCCTAGATCAGTTCTTTTAACCATTATACCAAATTGGCCCTCACACTTTAGTTTCCTTAATATTTAAAGCAATTAGTAAAAAAAAAAAACCCCATAGTTATGTGTACCTTTCTATTTTCTGACTTTGGCACTTAAAAAAACAAGAAAAAAATATTACAGACAAATAGTATTTTAAACCTGCTTTTCAAACAGTCACACCCACCCTATGTCTGAATTCAATATTTTGCACCAGGAACAATTGCCCATAGAAGCAAGAGACTTAAGTCAAACTTTATTGGAAACATTGAGACTGACTATCCTACACAATCCAAGTAAGATTCTCTTTTCTTCCCTTTGTAAGATAAAACAGAATACTCCCCTTCCCTTTGAAGGCAGGAGTGGAAGAATTCAAAAAATTCAAAAACAGCATTTACTAAGGAAAGGTTTAAATAGAAAAACACTGTCCTAGCCATTTATTTTATCAAGCAAGGAAGTAGCCATTTTCACTGGTCAGCCTCTAGATGGCGCCACCTATGAAAACATTTCATAGGACTATCGTTCTCTTTTTTAATTTTTATGAAAACATTTAATTAAGAAGATAAAAAGCTAACACAAACTAGTAGGAAAAAAGAAAGCAAAGACAAAGATGCGAGAAAAGAAAAAAAAAACTGAAGAAAAGAAAGAAAATATAAAGAAATAACTTTCAATATTCCTCACAGCAGTTACAAGTACTGATATATTTTGACCTCTCTCTCTAAAATTACATCACATTGCTCGTCTTTCTATAATATAATCCTATCTAATGATCAAAACCACCAAATCATTTTTTTTTCATTTTTAAGCAAAATGTCCAAAAGAGGCTTCCAATAGCCACACAAGACTATCATTCTCCTGAGGGAATTAAGCAACACATCATAAACAACACATAGTAAATAATAAAAAATTATGTCTAAGCAAAGAACTAATGAAAGAGAAAGCTTGGTCTCTGCTATTTTCATGTCCAAGAGAAGAATTTATGGCTTTTTTTCCTGCCTGAAGGATAGCTGTGGACGGGGTGAGGGGAAACAGCAGTGAATCTACCAATTCCTGCTCTGAAATTTCCCAGTACTAAATTGGATGAAAGCAGCAACCGTGTCCAAATTTTGTTGTCAAAGCATAGAAAAACGTGACGGGGGGGGGGGGGCAGCACAATAAGATGTGTTTTGCTTCTGTAAGGCCCAAAACCAAGAATAATACTTGGGTGATTCTTCCAAGCTGAGTTCTTTATTGTTTCATACCTAAACACAAAATTTTGCCAGACTTGAGGATTCTACTACCTGCGTCAACAATATATAGGTGGTTCTCCACTTAGGACCACAGTTAAGCCCCAAATTTTTGCGGTTAAGTGAGTTTTGCCCTATTTTACGACCTTTCTGGCCACAGTTGCTAAGTGAATCACTGCAGTGGTTGAGTCGGTAACACAATTGTTGAGTGAATCTGGCTTCCCTACTAACTTGGCTTGTCAGAATGTTGCAAAAGGTAAATATGAACCCGTTGCCAAGCGTCTGAATTTTGATCATATGACCATGGGGAAGCTGCAACGGTCATAAGTGTGAAAAACGGTCATAAGGCACCTTTTTCAGTGCTGTTGTAACTTCGAACAGTCACTAAATGAACTGTTGTGAGTCGAGGATTACCTGTACTCTGGGAACTATTAGGGAGGGGCTGTCTTCACCCTCTTTCTCTCATAAGATCTGGACTGAGTTGCCTGTTATTCCTCTGGGAATCTGCCTCCTTTCTACATTCGTTCACAGCTTCTCATTCAAGGAGGGAAAGCAAGTACAGGCAGTCCTTGACTTACAACAGTTCATTTAGTGACCATTACAGCAGCATGGGAAAAAATGACTTATGACCATTTTTCACACCTATGACCCTTGCAGCATCCCCATGGTCCCGTGATCAAAATTCTGATGCTTGACAACTGACTCATATATATGACAGTTGCGGTGTCCCAGGGTCATGTGATCACCTTTTGCGACCTTCTGACAAGGAACAGTCAATGGGGAAGCCAAATTCACTTGACAACTATATTACTAACTTAACATCTGCACTGATTCACTTAACAACTGCGGCAAGAATAGTCATAAAATGAGGCAAAACTCACTTAACAACTGTCTTGTTTAGCAACAGAAATGTTGAGCTCAATTACGATCGTAAGTCGAGGACTACCAGGAGTACCGACTAGGAGGAAGAGTGCTAGATCACCTCTGTCACTAGCTAAATGTAACATTTGATGTTGCCAAGTGTCAACGCAACCCTTTTATCTCCACTTCTAAACTGCAAAAATGTTATATGGCTTTGGAGAAACTAGCAGGCAGAACATCTAGTTGCTGCTAATCAAATCTCTTGAGCCTGGTCAACTCTGGCAACTTAAGTCCAGTCAATAAATCAATCAATCAGACTAGAGCTGGAAGGGAGGTCTTCTAGTCCAACTCCCTGCTCAAGCAGGAGAACCTATACCAGTGATGGCGAACCTTTTAGAGACCAAGTGCCCAAACTGCAACCCAAAACCCACTTATGTATCGTCGGGTGCTGGGTGGGCGTGGCTTCAGTGGTAACGGCAGACTGGGTGGGACTAAAAAGTTCAATCAATCAATTCCAACTTTGTGAGATCTTTTTTTTTCCCTGCGAGAAGTTGAAATTGATTGATTGAACCTTTTTTTTTTGCACACGGCGGTGGAGGCCTAAAGCGAAAAGGTTTTATAAAACCCAGCTGAAGGTCTAGGACTGGGGCAATGATGCGCGTGCCCACAGAGAGGGCTCTGCGTGCCACCTGTGGCACGCGTGCCATAGGTTCACCACCACGGACCTATACCATTTCAGACATCACAACCCTCCAGTGATAAAGCACCCACAGCTTCTGACAGCAAGCTGCTCCACTGGTTAATTGTCCTCACTGTTAGGAAGTTTCTCCTTAACTCCAGGTTGCTTCTCTCCTTGATTAGTTTCCATCCATTGTTTCTTGTCCTGCCTTCTGGTGCTTTGGAAAATAAGTTGACCCCCCTCTTATTTGTGGCGGCCCCTCAAATACTGGAATACTGCTATCATGTCACCTCTAGTCCTTCTTTTCTCTAGACTAGCCAACCCCAAATCCTGCCACTGTTCTTCATATGTTTTAATCTTTAGGTCTTTAATCATCTTAGTTGTTCTTCTTTGCACTTTTCCCCAAAATCTTAATATCTTTTTTGTCCATACCTACTATGCAGGTTTGGATTTTTTTCCAATTTTTAAATTTAATTATTTAATTAATTTTTTTTAATATTTGAACAATACATTAAAAAAAAGCCCTTCCATTTGACAAGAATCCAGTTAAATGTGGAGGATAATACTAAATATTATTTGGTTGGCTGACTTACTAAAAAAAAAAAAAAAGACAAGAACATCTTTTGGAAACCATACAAGCAGTCTGAAGGTCCACTGAAAAATAATGGGAGCCAAGATTGTCAATTGCTGTGTCAAGGTTCTTCCAAAAACAACCTTAGGAGATAAACAAATTAAATTAAGTAAGGAGGGAAGCCTGAAAGGGAGTGAACCAGATTAAGGCTGCAAATGTACTTTCTCACGGTGTTCTGTTCTGAGAATGCCAGCTGCAAAGACAGGAGGGTTCAGATTAGGAGTATGCTAAAAACTTAAAAATCAAGCAAAACCCTAATTTGAAATTTCCGAATATCTTTTTTAGAGTTTGATGTCAGAATCTTTTGCCGGTAGTAACACAGATCTAAATTGTGCATTGGTGAGTGGCAGTTTGTCCCAGAGAATTTGCAGTTTTGTGGTTTTACTGTTGTGACTATTGTGATTTCGTTGTTGTGACTAGGCATTGACACTCTTTCAAAAGAAAAAAAAGATAAACTCACAAACTCCAGATTTGTTAACCTTGGATTAGAACTCCCCTTTTTTTAATTGGCCTTTGTGCTATCTGCTTTTTCCCCTCTCCTACTACTATTAAATTAAGAATGAAGTGGTTATATTGGGGTAGGAAGTAGTGTATATTATACCATTCAAAAAGGGGGATGCTGAAAATAATATCAAATTTCAGTGTAAATATGCACAGAAGCTTTGTTGGTCACTTTTTGTAGAATCTCATATTTTAGCAGAGAACAGACTTTTGATTCTGTCTGGCAGCTAAAGTACAGAGTTTGCCAAGATCGTCGATGGCAAACTCTGATCCAAAGAAACCACTGATGGGTCTATTACTGGGGATTTATAAATAGATTTAGAATATTATACTTGATATTAACCTTCTAGGGCAGGGGCCTTCAATCTTGGCAACTTTAAAACTTATGGATTTCAAGTCTAAAATTCCTCAACTATGCTGGCTGAGGAATTCTGGGAGTTGAAGTCCACAAGTTTTAAAATTGCCAAGATTGGAGATCCCTGTTTTAGGGCTATTTTCTCATTCTGTAGCATATTCTTTCCAAACCTAAAAAACCAAAGTAAGGTAATATTTCTTATTTATTAAATTCCTAAGGCCACCTAATTGAATATGGTAGGCCAATGCGCTTTCTCCTTGACAATATGTGCCAAAGAGATTCAAAAACTCCTGAAAAGTAAAATCTTTTCCTGCTGGCATAAGGAAAACAACACTTTTTTTTTGTCTCCTTACAGGAAAAGATGCCATGGTATCTTCTTTGGCAGCAAGCTTATACATTGCAGCCCCAATATATGGCATTCTAAAATCCTGGGCTTTGGGCCACTTGAAACATATAAGTAGTCCTCAACTTACGATTATAATTGAGCCTGGAAATATGATTGTAAGTCATTGTCGTAAATTGAGGCATCCTGTGACCGTCTTCTTTTTGCAGTGGTCGTTAAGCAAATTCATTATATCAAATGGGTTGTTTCTTTTTGCTAGAAACTAGTAAACGCCAGAAATCAGGTAAAAAATATAAAAAATCAGCCACTCCTAAAGGTGAGCCAGTTGCCAAGTGCCCAAAATGTGATCATGTGACCATGGGTCTTTGTGATCATTGTAACTTCAAAATCTGGTCGTACGTAGCTTGGGTGGGTGGGAGATCCGTTGTAATTTTGAACAGTTGTTGAGTGACCAGTTGGGTCGTAAAGCGAGAACCACTTGTATCCACACTGGTTGCATCTGAAAACAACTAGCCTTCCCCTCTGGTGATTCCCCAGCACTCTATGACAATGATGGCGAACCTTTTAGAGACCGAGTGCCCAAACCGCAACCCAAAACCCACTTATTTATCACAAAGTGCCAGGACCGCATCAGGATTGTGATACCCTCGGGGGGGGAGCATGGGGGCGTGGCCCACTAGTGGGCGTGGCTGCAGTTGTCACAGCAAACTGGGTGGGCATGGCTGGGGTGGGCATGGCCACCTCGATGTTGCTCATGAGGGGGAAGCCTGTGGGGGCCGGGCAGGGTTGGGGGAGATCCAGGGGGTCTCTGGCGGGTGGGGCAGTGGGCAGGAGGCCCAGCATAGATGGGGGGAGGCATGCAATCCTAGCTGGGACTGGGGGACCATGGTGCCGATGGGGATCCGACATTCCCTGCTCGGGGTGGCCTTTGGCTTGCTGGGTGCGGGCGTGCTCTACCACCTCTACTCGAGCTTGCTAGCTGGCCACTTCACCTCCTTTGTGCCTGGTGGGACTGCTGCTCTGGGCAGCGGTGGCGGCCTAATGGACCTGCGCAAGCTGCTGGCAGTGGTGGCATGCGTGCCCACCGAGAGGGCTCTGAGTGCTGCCTCTGGCATGAGTGCCACAGATTCGCCACCACTGCTCTATGATATTTCTAACTCTCTTCTGGTGAGTGCCAGATCCACCTCATTTGCATTCTTACAACTGCCCCTCCCCTTCCACTTTCCAAATTTATGATCTAACACACACATAGAGTTTCTAGACTTTAAACTAGACTTCAGAAAACGTTGACTTTTAATGTTGCTTGTTCCTTTATGCCAGATATTTACAATGAAAGAGTGTATGAAGCAAGACACACTGGAAGAAGTTTTTATAAACGGATAAACACCAAGAAGAACACAGGAAAAAAAACACACTTTGCTTAAATCTCAGATATTGCTAAGCTAATATACAATTGCATGCCGTCTGGTTATATTTATTTATCCTCATTACATTACATAATTGTATATTATATGTAATGTAAGCGTGCCCATGGCCTTAGATATATGTGAAATGTAAGGAGAGAAATAAACAGATGATAGAGGACAAGAGGAAAAGGCAGTTGTCATACAAAATAAATAATAAGACTTATTTTAGGAAGAGTCTGCTTTAAATCAAAATGGATTCCCAGTGCACTGATGGACCCATCCATGTAGTTTTCCTGACGATAATGCAGAATTGTTTTGCATGATGTTTTCCTGGTTTTCTGATTTTATTTTTCAAATGAGGCAACAGCCCCCGTTTTGTCTAGTAGTCACACATCCAAATGATAACCAAGCCTCATCTTGTGAAGCGTCTAAGCCTGGGAAGAATCAGCCTGCTGCTGCCACCTGCTGAATTTTCACCCTTCCTCTCTGACTGTAAGAAATATATATTCTATCACTGACAAACAAGCATTGTTGGCAATTGGTAATTTATTTTCATTACTTAACTGAAACTGCCAACATTATATTTGCAAGGAAATAAATTTCTCTCTTCAAAGATCTGCATTCTTTGGAGAAAATTACATTATTCCAAGTAAGAGTCGTTGCACAGTCAGCCAGATACTTAGACTGGATTTTTGTCCACCTGTTGAGTCCTTCCCTAGGACCTGGGATGGACAGATGTTGTTGTTTGATTGTGTTAAAGGTACTGTCACAGGATGTAAACTATTATGAATAAAGCTGCCTTTTGCAATTGACTGATGGGGATTCTGTCAATGCCAATGGTGTTCAAATGATACTTCCAATTATTATTATTATTATTATTATTATTATTATTATTATTATTATTATTATTATTATTATTATTATTATTATTATTGCTATTGTTAGTTTTGTCCAGCTGACTCCCAGTCCTAGCTTTTCGATGTAATAGAAGAACAAGAATATTACAACTCTTAAGGCAGATTTCAACCGAAAATGTTGAGATATTTCTCTCGTCTGCTTTCAGAAAATTCTGGAAAAGTGCACCAAATTCACCCATGGAGATTTTTCACTGTTTAGTTTATCTATTTTATTTTATATTATACTTTCATTGTTTATTTTCTAAGTGTGAAGAAGACCTGCCAGAAAAATTCTCCAACTAAAGTCACATCTCTCATATGAGCGAAGCTTGTTGAATTACCACAAAAAATAATTTTCCTAAGGCCACGGCTGCACCCAGGTTGACTCTCTTGCTGGAATTTGTTCTCTGGCAAAACCTCATTTCAGTATTATAGATGGTGGAAGCTTTGAGCGCCCTCAAGACTCTAAATGTGCCACTGTTAAAACCTGCTTAGAAGAAAATTGCACAGGGCGCTAATTAAAAATAAAGTGGGCAGGGAGATAAAAGAGAATACTCAACATTTTCTCCTGGTGACTTCACATTGCTATTTTCTTTGCAACAATACAAAAATAAATTGCCATTATGTTCTGCCATGGTATTATTCAACTAATCACTCTAGCCTACAGCCTTCATATAATTTCCCATTCAAGTACTAACTAGGTGTGATCCTTCTCAGCTTTTGAGGTCAGACACCCAACAATGATAGAGAAATATTGAAATACCCACAAAGGAGGAATAGATTGTAAAGATGGCAGAAATAGCAAAGCAGACCTTGTTGGTTCAGGAACAAAATAATAAGTACTTTTATAAAAAGACTTGAAACATTTTATGAACTTTTTGCTGAAACTGGAAAAAGAGTGAAATGTTAATTACTGGATTTGTTGATTGAAAAACGATTGAATAAAGAGCTGAAGTAATATTTGTAATAGGGAAGGCAGACAGTTAGCAACTACAGAAAAGGTCAGAGGTTGCTAATTTTTTTGTTCTTATTTATCTCTTTTTCTTTCTTTTTGGCTGCTTTCGGCACCTTCTTTTTCCTTTCTTTTTCATCTTTATATATTTTTATATTTCTTTTTTATCTGGGTAAAAACTCTTAACTATATAAATCAGTTTGATGGCAGTCCATGTTTTCTGAATCAATACAGTACAGTTATAGGTAGTCCTCAACTCATGACCACAATGAGTATTCTCTTTTATCTCCCTGCCCACTTTATTTTTAATTGAGCCCAAAATTTCTGTTACTAAACGAGACGGTTTTTAAGTGAATTTTGCCCCATTTTACAACTTTTCTTGCCACAGTTGTTAAGGGAATCACTGCAATTGTTAAGTTAATAACATGGTTGTTAAATGAATCCATCTTTCCCACTGACTGTGCTTGTCAGAAGGTTGCAAAAGGTGATCACATGACCCCAGAACACTGTAACCATCATAAATATGAGTCACTTGCCAAGAATCTGAATTTTGATCATGGGGAAGCTGTAATGGTCATAAGTGTGAAAAACGGTCCTAAATTCACTTTTTTCAGTGCTGTTGTAACTTTGGACGGTCACTAAATAAACTGTTGTAAGTCGAGGACTAACTGTATATCTTGGTGGGAAAAAGGATCTCTCATATATATATATATATATATACCTATATACATATATAATATACATATACATATACACACATATACATATACACATATACATATACACACATACATACATATATATACATATACATACATACATACAAACACACACACACATATAATAGTAATATAATTAATTAATTAAATTAAATATATTTATACACACACACTAAAGTGTTGTCATCTATTGAAGCTAAGAAGAGGGAAACTTCTCTTATTTTTGCCTGTTGATTTTTTTCATTCTCTATATCAAGCAATGCAGAGCTGATTTTGCTTGCTGAACTTAATCACATCTATTGAAATGTGGTGGATAGTTTAGCAAATATATATATATATATATTCCTGTACTTACTAGGTAGATTATTATTATTATTATTATTATTTTAATTTGTATACCGCCCTTCTCCCATAGGACTCAGGGCGGTTCACAGCATATTAAAAACAAATAATATACACAAAATACAAAAAATACAAAATACAAAAATACAAAAATACAAAAAAAAAAAAAAAAAAAAAGACCATCTTTAAAAATAGTTTAGTTTAGCCTTCCAAAATCTGCTGACCTTTGGAAGTCTATCCATGATCATTAAAATACTATCAGGCCATTTTTTTTTCTGTGTCAGAAGGACCAAAGTGCTTCCATTGGTAAAAGGACTTGCTAGTGACATCACCGTTGCTTGGGGGACTTGCAGTTGGAGGGGGGCTCCTTTCATGTCCCTGTGAAGTTGCCCATTGAAGTGGCAACCATTAATCTACTCATGGTCACCCACTTTCAAACTGCTGGATCCGCAGGAGCTGGAGCTTGTGACAGGAGCTCACCCTGCCCTATGGAAGCAAGAGGGTTTCTAACGCGAGCCTGCCAATCAGCAGTCCAGCATTCTAACCTCGTGAGCCACCACACTCATCAGGCCAAATGCTATCTCCAAACCAACTTACTTGACAATACTAAAGAGTCGTAGGAAAATGGGATAGAAATCAATCAAATATGGATTATAATCCATGACTCTTCAACCATTAGTATGAGGATTAAAAGAGAAGCAATCCAATTTAATATGTAGGACAGAGAGTGGAGAAGGTTAGACTACATAGCAGATTTACCTGTTACTCAATCTAATGAGATCATTTAAAGGTTTCTCGTCTGTTTGACTTAATCAGTAATTACCATTAACATTAGAGGGAAACTTCCTCATTTGCATTACAGTCTGAGAAAAAAAAATGTTCCTAATACAAATAATATCAGTAGTGATAAAAAAAAATCCTACTCTTTAAAACTGTAATTTTAGCATGCTTATTTAGAGGAGTTAAAATTAAGCACAGAAGATATTTGCTTCTCAAGAAACTGATATACAAGTTCAGGTCTCTTTGAAAAAACAAAGCTTTTGGAATCTCGGTATATTTAAATTTATATTGCTCCTAATCAACATACATAATCATAATCTACTTTTAAAGTTACTTATATGTATTGCTTATAGGTATTTTTGGCACTGTGTGGCTATTTTTTTCATTCTGGTCTATATATTTATTCATCGTAATACGAAAATAGATGCTGCTTTTTACCATCCAGGGACTTGTTTCATCTCACTTGTTTCAATCTGTCATGGATCACATAATTAAACAATTTAGCAGATCGCTGCAGTCACAAGCTATTTTAGATGATCCACAATGCTTTTAAATGTATACCCAGGCCTTTTTTAGCATGACTGTTTCATGCACAAATAACTGAAAATTGGCATTATGAGAACATTTTGGTTTTCCCATCTATGAAGCTTATTATATCTATTCCTTTTTTGCCTACATTTCAATTTAATTTTGGAGAAATCCACACCAAGTCCTTAAATCAGGAGTTACGGACCCTGAAACCCCCCACATAGACAAATCTCATATAATTCAGGTGATTGACCCTGACAGCTTACAAACTTTGGTAGAAAAATGTGGTGAGTGTTGTGGGATTTTGTGTCCATTTTAATGCTTTGGAATTGCTATGAGTACCATCTGGGGCAGGGGTAGGCAACCTTGGCTCTTTTATGACTCATGGACGTCAACTCCCAGAATTCCTGAGCCAGCCATGCTGAGGGGAAAGGGAGAGTTTCCAAGCTGAGCCATGCTGGCTCAGGAATTCTGGGAGTTGAAGTCCAGGAGTCATAAAAGAGCCAAGGTTTCCTACCCCTGATCTGGGGAAACAGGTTTGTTTGATCTCTGCTTTGAACAACAGCCTTCCCTTTTCATCCATCTTTTTAGCTTCACTCTTGAGGTGATAACCTAAAAGAATGTTTATCTCTTTACTTTGATCAGTCAATACCAACACTGTTCTACAAATAGTTTTTTACAAATTTTTCTGAGTTTCAAAATCAGCTTGTTGCAGATCAAGACAGATACCCAACTTATGACCAAAATTACAACAGACCTTTCCAGAGATACTATGACCCAGATTCAAAATTCTGATGGCCACCCTTTGCCCACAGCTGTGTGATTGTATTTTGGGTGCTTAGCAACCAGCCTGCATTTACAGCTGTTTTCAGCATCCCACAGTCACATGACCTCAATTTATGATGTTTTTTTTGCCAGAAACCGGTATTTGTTCTCAGGTTCTGGAAGAAAAAGCCCATTACAGACAATGGATTCACTTAATGACCATGAGGTTTGCTTAATGACCATGATGTTCATTTTATGACAGCTACATTCCCTTAACGACCACTACAAAAAAGGTTAAAAGAATCAGGCATGGTCATGTGTAGTGACCCACTTAACAACCGACAGAACTTATGACAGAAATTCTAGGCTCAATTACAGTTGTAAGTTGAGGACCATCTATACTTACTGTTTGAAAAAACAATATTAACACACAGCAAACATTTGAGATCAAGCAATTCCTTTCATATCCCTTTGGATCCTTTTACTCAATAGAAGCTGGGGACGTGTTACTGCATTCAAAAGATTGTCATGGTGTACACACTCGTACAAATAGAGAAAACTGCCTTTACATCAAAACAAGTGAGAAAGGCTTATCTTGTTCAAAATTCATTTTCTCACTTTTACTTGGAGATCCCAAAGACTGAGTCAGGGATTTTCCAGCTAATATTCTCTTCAAACATTTTTAGAACTGAAAAGAAGGATAGCAGGATGGATGGATGGATGGAAGGAAGGAAGGAAGAAAAAGAAAGAAAGAAAGAAAGAAAGAAAGAAAGAAAGAAAGAAAGAAAGAAAAAAAGAAAGAAAGAAAGAAAGAAAGAAAGAAAGAAAGAAAGAAAGAAAGAAAGGGATTTTTAAATGTTAAAGACTTTCATAAGCATCCATAAATGAAATGCACATTCTGTACATAAGAATTTACTAGGGATATGATTGCATAGAATGGGTGCAACAATAATTTCATATTGATAATATTTTACTCAAATGTAATCTATTATATGTGTGATATTTCTAACAAAGCTAGTTATGTTGATTTTATGTAATCATTTACTAAGAAATGACACACTCTGAAAGGGCAATCCAATATTAAAATTTGAAATGAAGTTTGCTTTTTATTGGAGTGTTTCTTAAACCAGATTCTTCCATTATTACTTCTAATGTAGCTTTACTCTGGAGAAAGCCCTATTGGCTTCACAATACTTTCCCAAGAAAGCATGTTGATCCCCCCCCCCAAAAAAAAAATCATAGGAGGAAAAATATTCTAAAAGAAAAGTAAGTGAAAAATAAATATCCACATCAGAAGTTCAGTCAGCCTTATAAATACAAGAGTATGCATTTTAGGAAGATTAAAAACGGCTTCCGATAAAAAATATTTTTTACTTCTGTCTGCAGTTTTTATGAGTTATTCCAAGCCAATATTTTTAATGCAATTTTTCTCTTGCACTGAGCCTGTCTAAAAGTTTACAAATGTTTCAGAAATTCTTGAAGAAATGAAAAATTCAACCAAGACTACAATAGAGTGCATATATCCTGCTGGCAATAGAGGAATTTTAATTTTTTTCCTTCTCAAGCAAGGTGTAAACATCAAATGTGGAACTAAACTGGCCATTTATTCTACACTCATTTCCCCCAAATATTGTCCCCTACCCCAATGTGGAAAAAATATAAAAAATTACTTATGGCACTAGGGCATTTTTGTTCCAGTGTAGTAATTTTGACAAATGTTTCCCTAACATGTTCTCTTAGATGCACCGAGAAATTAAAATATCGCAGTATCAGATCAAACTCTTAGATTTATATTTTTCCTTTTCAATATAAGCTCAAAGTAATGTGGATTGTATAGCCACAAACTATAAAGTAGCTGGGCTGAGAAATGGCTGGCCCAAAATCATTGAGTCTCCATGGCTAAAGGTAACATGGATTTTCCAACTCTAGTGCCTTAATCCAGAGGTTTTTAAACAGTGGAAGGAAAATTCAGGCAATTTACAGGGTGATAAAAATGTCATCATACTTGCACAGCCAAAGTATATTCAAAACTTCAAAACTTGTTCAGCACTTTGCTAGTTACTTTGGTTTCACAAATCTGAATTGGCAGTCGCTATACCACAAAGTCTGTTATACACATATTAAAATTTAATTAGTAAAAGTATGCACTATGTTTCTTGCCCAATTGTATTATTTTTATTCAATAACGAATTCAGTTATCATTTTAGGGGGTTGTTCTACCAAACGTTTGAGAAACTCAAACCTTATACCCTACCCCATAATGCCAAACTGGGCTCCTCTAAAATAGTGGGATTATAATTCATAATTTTCCAGCCAACATTGATGAAAGGAAAGGGGAAGCATGGATAAAAGCAGCTGGATAACCATGACTGGCTGAGTCCCAATAGATACCTGCAAGGGAGACCACCTGGGAATTCTAGTCCTGTAGGCTAAACTGGGAAGGTGACGGCAAAAATCCCAGAAGGGAATAAAACTGCCTTAAAATCTGCATGGATGTAGCCACCAGAAGATCAATTCAAGGGCGTCTTTACTGACTACAGATTTTTCCTATTGAGATCTTTACATACACTTCCCTTAAACGTTTGCCCATGATGATTTGAATGAACAAGCCAATCTTTAGCCATCATCCCTGCTAAAGTTCAGTTTCCATTGAACTGTCCTTCTTGAGGTTAAAAGGCTGCCTTTGCACTCAATTTACTTGGAAGTGACATAGAACAGCTACTTCATGCTTTACATTCTGATACAAAGGATTCCTGTTTTTCCCGCCTCCATTTTCAAGGGCAACATCTGGGGAGGAATTTTCCTTTTTCCAAAAAAGGCCAATATCATTCTTTGCTCCTGAAACTGTTTCTGACAAATGTTGCAATACAGGCCTGGAATACGAAGTGCATGCAAAGGGGAAGAAAGAGACAATATGGTAATTTTTCCTAAACGCCAAAAGATCAGGAGAGATTCACTAACTCTCCCTCTTAAGATGAATGTTTGTATTTCTTACTCATTTTAACTTGGTCTGTGATGCTTAAACTATCCATTAATTGAGGGATTATTGGAGTGATAGTCCAACATACCTGGTAAGCATCATTTGACTTTTTATTTTGGCTAATAATGCAGCTGCTTACCTGTCATACGATTATGCATATTTTTAAGGGCCTGAATAATTTTGTAAAAAATATTAAAACAGTTTTTGTAAAATGTAATTTTTCCTGTAAATAATCAAATGTTTCTAAACTTCATATTATGATTCATTATGCAAATAATACTTAAATGAATTAATTGCATTTATGATCCCATCGAGCTGAGATTTATTCCCCGGTAAGCATGATTATGGCTGTTTGTCACCTATATTTCTAAAATAAAAGGTGCAGAATTCATAGCAAGATGTGGAACTTTTCAGTTAAATCTTAAATTATTAAACTTAAATGAATATTAGTGCTGAATTTTCAAACTCTCAAACTTTCTTTCTGAATTCATTTTGACTCCATTTGGGGAAAAAATGAAGTTTAATTTTCTACATAGATATGAAAACTCACTTTTTTGCTTTAAAATCGTTATCTCATCTAAATTTATTTTTTAAAAATTATGTATAGATTAATGATCAGAAAAGCTTACGCTTATGTAATGTGCTAAACAAGATAAAACATCCATTCATAATTCTAAACAACAGCTGTCATCAGAATAAGCTTAGCTGTTGATATATTTTTGTTTCTCAAAAAAAAAGAAGAGGAAAAAAAAAACAACCCAAAGGACTTTGCATATAGAGATCCCTGGAAGTTGTTTTGTCAAAGGTACAAATCAATTCCTTTCCGATTGGACTGTTACTAACTTCCACAAATTATGGGCAGGAAAGAGCCAGAAATTCAACATGCAGAATGATTTACATTACAAGCTTTTATACTAACTAGTACATTCAAAAGTATAGGAGGGCACTTAAAAAAAAATGCATGGAAAGAAAGTCCTGTTCTCAATGGCCAGAAGTCATCACATCTAATGACCCGGTTGTTAACTGGATCTGTGGGTGCCTTCCTTCTCTTTCAGTCTTGCTTCCCAGAATACACAACGAAAGGCCGCAACTTTTCTTGTGTGGGTTTGAATCTCTTCCTCCTTCGCCTCTTTCTGCTGCATCTCTATCCTATCCCACAACACCCAGATTCCCCATCACCCGGAATGCAAACGCCTGATGGCCTTCAAGAGACCCTAAGCGCCCCAATTCTTTTCCAGAATACCTTACTGCATTGGATCGAGCGCCTCACAAACATATGGACTGCTTAGAATTGGTGGTGCTGGGAAAGCCAAGTTGTAAGGCCAGAACCGCATCGTAGAAAGACGAATTTGATCTACTGCCGATGTGGGCCAACTCAAAGTAACTTACAACAGGAGAAACCTTTTAAGAACCAGCAAAAAACGAAGCGAAGCTAAATTAAGGAACAGCACAGAACTATCCCAGCGGAGAGGGAAGAAAGTTCAGAGAAATCCCAAGACAAATAAAAGGCGGCCTTGGGAGCTGGCCAGATTAAAGAAAGCAAAGGCCATTATCTCACCTCGAGAGAGAGAGAAAAAAAAATATAGAGAGAATATAGTAGATTTGTACCTGCAACCTAAACAAAAACATTTAAGGGTGAAAGTTGGCCAGCTCCGGAATGACGTCCTTAGCATTGCATACTAACCACGCAGCCTAAAGAGAGCCGAGATTCTCGGATGAACTCGGTTTAAAAAAAAAAAAAAAAAGCCTCCCAAGAGAAAAGCAGGCATTTTTTAAAAAAAATCACCTCCCACAAGGCCGCGTTCACAAGTTTGTTTTGGCTGCGCGAGTCAGCCGGAGCTCAGTTGTAGCTGTAGCTAAAAACTCGGGTGTGCAAATTAGCCTCCTTCCCCTGCAGGAGGCCTAAGCACGGATTCAGACGATCCCGACCGAGTCTGGCTGGGCGGAACAAGGTGGGGTGGGGAAAAAAAAAACCCAAAAGGCGATCGATTCTCGGGGAAGGGATCGGGGGGGGGAGAGGTTCTCGGGTCCTGACGCGTGGCTAAATCTCCGAGGACCGCTGCTCTGCGTCCCGGGAGAATCCACTTGAGGGATCAGGTTGGCGCCTCCGGCTTTTGCCTCCCCCCCCCCCCGGTCTCTCGACCGTCGCCCAGCCAGGGGGCGGGGCCAGCGCTTGATGCGCAGACTGGCCGGCTCCCCCGGGCGCCCTGCGTAAATCGAGGACAGAGCTGGCGCGTCGAAATAAAAGTCGGTCCTTCCCTTCCCGGCGCGTGAAGAAGGCGCCCGCGAGCCTTACCTGGCCACCTGTCCCAGGTGTGGGGAGGGACCCCAAGTGATGCAGGGGCAGAAGTGAAGCCCTTCTTTCCTTCCAGCCGCTTCTCTTTCTTACTCCCCACCCCCACCCCCTCGCCCTCTCCCCGAAGCCGATCCGTCTCCACCTGGAGCAAAGTCGGGACCGCGCCTGCCTTCCGCCTTCTCCCGAGCGGGCCGCCCCCCCCCGCCGCTGCCGCCTGCTCCTCCTCCTGGCCTTTGCGCCCCAAATTTCTGCGGCAAGCAGGCGGAGGACCTGCGGGAGGGAGGGAGGCCGGCGGCGGCAGCGGCCTCGGCCCGTCACCCGCGCCGCAAGGGGAGCGCGCGTAATCCGGCGTGGCTCTGCGCTCCAGCGCCTTAAAACCTGTCCCAGGTAAAACCTCCGGGCGGGAGGAGGGGAAGCGAGTTTTACCAAACCGCAAAAAGGGAGGCTGGAAAGGCAGGCGGGTGTCTGCTGCCCTGGGTGCAACCCTCCCCCTCCCCGCCCCCTCCCCCGCCAGACTTGACTTCCGAGCAGATCTGGGTAGGATCCCAAGGAGCGGCGGGGGAGCCGCCGCGGCTCTCACGACCGGCTACCTGAACACCTGCCGCACGGCGGAGACGGGGTGGGGAGGGGAGAGGTGCTCGGGACCCAGCCGCCAAACAAAAGCGATCCGCGTTGCTGGTTCCCACCCATCCCCGCGGGCGGGGACGCCCAACTCCAGAGAGACGGGAGGGCGTGATCCGCGCACTCACACACTTTTCCTGAGCCTTTGAAGACTTGGTTGACGGTCCCTCGGCACGGTACGGAGCGGGGGGAGGGGAGGGTAGATCGAATGCTGCCCTATCCTCCTCCTCCTCCTCCTCACTATCACCACCATCACTACCACCACTATCATATCATCGCCATCACCACCATCAACATATCATCATCATCCCCACCCCACCACACTCATTATATCACATCGCCACCATCATCATCACCACTTCCCACACTACCATTATTTCATCTCCATCACCATCATCACCCCCCCACCCCCCCACCACACTCATATCATGTCGTCGTCGTCGTCTCAAGGAACCGGACCGTCCTGAGTGGAGCCGCGACCCCTTTTATTTCTTGCCCACCAAAGCAGGGCTAGGCAGGGCAAAGGTACGGCTCCCCGCAAGGGCCGGCAGCACCGAAAAGTTGGTGGGGGTTTCGTTCTCAACCTCGCCTCGTCTCTCCGGCGCAAAGTAAGAGGCTGCGGGGTCGGCCCCAGCTAAGGGAAGAAACATCCGCGAGTGTCGGGCGCTGGTCCCCGCGCAACCCCGACGGCCGACTGGGATGAGATCTCTGGGAAGGCGGCCGTGCGCGCCTTTGGCGGTGGGAGGGTTGGTGGGAGACGGGATCTCTTTCAGTCAAGTCGGATTTGGCGGCTTTTTGGTTGTCCGGTGAAGGGGAAAGAAATCGTCTTGAGACCCGATCAAACGGCCGAGCAAAACGAACCCCTTGGTCTTGATTTTGGGGTAACGCTGGAAAGAACGGAGAATAGTCGTTTTCACTGCTGTCGACCAACTTCCGATTTTGGACAGATAAAGAAAGGGCTATAAAGATGGAGAACAAGTTAAATTTTAAGCAAAGATATTTCCCTCTCCTCCTTAAACTACGCGCGATGAGGAAAATGGGGTTTAGTGCTGACTTTGAACAAAATACCTTTTTAAAACAATTGGACTTACGCAGATAATTTATGATCCTGATGCATTCTAAAGTTCCTTTACGGTTCTAGAATGAATCTGATTGAGAACTGAATTGGGGGGGGGTTGCTGGCTTTCTGGGGGGGGAAGTCAATGCCAGCATTTGTTCCACGTTTGGGATGTTCAAACAGGATGTCCAGTCCAGATGTGCCCAGGCTCCTGTCTAGGACAACAATAATGTAAATTAGCTTAGTGGGGCAAATATAAAGGAAAAAACTTGATAACAATCGCAGTTATGTCTGGGTGAGGCATTTGAACTTTTATCCGAGGTTCAACCCCAATGTTAAATAAAGTGAATTGATTACTTGTGTATTTTTCTCTGTTTTTGAAAATGAATTAGTTCTGTAAAAGTGTGCACCAATAGCACAATATTCCCAAAGGGGAAAAAAAAGTATTCTTTGTTTTTAGGCAGTACACACATAGGTATTATCTTAGACCAAACCTCTTCTGTGTTTTCAAGTAAGTGAAATTCTAAAACAGCATCTGCAGTTGTAAGGTGTGTAAGGAGTATGCCAAATAACCAGGCTTTTCTTACCAAATTGTTTAAATTGATTAAGCTTTACCAGCCCTCCATCATTTTTTAAAAACATTTGTGTTTGGGGCTTTCACTTTCTTTTTTTGATTTTCCAAAACCTAGAGGGTTTTTTTTTTTAAAGTCTAGGAAGCACTAGCACATGTAGCACAAAGGTGAAACTAAGTAAAGGACCCAAACTAAAAAATAAAGTGATAGAAAACACTGAGCAGCCTTTTGGTTCCTGTATGGGATCTTGAGCCTTTGTAGCTACTGAGATTTGTCAAAGAGTAACAGCTCTTACCCCATCCACGCTGCAGTCTCTATAAATTCCACAGAGCCGTGGAAATCTAATCTTTATCATGCTCTGACCTGACTTTTTAAGTTTGACTATATAAAACAATGACAACTTCCTATTTTAAACTTAGTTTCAAAATGGTGTAAAATAGCATAGCTTTTCTTTTTTTCTATGGAAATGCTTGATTTCTCAGACCATCACTGAGACTTTGTTACAAGACTTTTTAGCTTCAGCCAGGGAAACAAAGATGTACTCCCTGCTAATAACCATGTTTACCTTCTGTTGTTACATTAAAGACATGGTGCTGTGGACATCAAAATGTGGCTACTTAACAGGATAATATAGTTGGAAGGGACCCTGGAGGTCTTCTAGTTCAACCCTCCCCCCTTGCTCAAACAGGAAACTCTACAGGATTTCAAACAAATGGTTGTCCAATCTCTTCTTTAAAATCTCCAGTGTTGGATCATCCAAACTTCCTGGAGGCAAGATGTTCCACTGATTGATTGTTCTAACTGTCAGGAAATTTCTCCTTAGTTGTAGATTGGGTCTCCCTTGATTAGTTTCCCTCCACTGCTTCTTGCCCCGCCTTCAGGTGCTTTGGTGAATAGATTGACACCCCTCTTCTACAATCCTAATTGCAAAATGAAAAAAATCGGCAACACTCCCAGTGGATTTAGAATACAATATGTGTGTTCCTTGAAAAAGAGCTGCAATTAAAATACTGTATTTGGCAACTGTGTTCAGTGTTTTGTACTATGGGTAATTAGAATTTCAGCCTAAAAATCTAATCTTCAATCTCACCCTTCGGTTTTTCAGCAGTCTAGGATCATATCCAAATGGATAGGCTAAACAGTTTGCTTAGCAAGCTGAAAAATGAATGTTAGAAATGGCTGTCGTGCCATACATATATTATTTGAGAATACATTTTAAGGCTTCAGTAGGAATTCATTCTGAGTATCGTTCAAATGAGTCAATAAAAATTGTGCTCTCAATTTGTTTTTTAAGTAGATACACATCACTGTGTGTTTCTATAAATTCTACCCTAATAATTGAATTATACAACATATTTTTATCTGCTCCTTCATTTGCATTTGTTTTTCTTACCAAACTGACCTCAGTAATTGGCATAGAGCTACATTAGGGTTACTTATTACTATATTAGTAGTTTACTTAGGTACCTCTTTATCATTTTGGAAGATGCATTTCAAAAATATTATTAGTTAAAAAGAATAAGGTTAAAGTTCTTGCTTTAAAGGATAAAAGCATGTAATTTTTAAAGCTATAAAATGGGGTTTTTTTGCAACTTCTAAAAGGCACTGAAGATCATAAATGTATAATTTTCTGATAGAAGAAGCTTGTACTGTTGTTTTTTTTATTTATGTAGCTTATGCTATTGTAGGGGTTTGGCTTTAGGTGTAGTGTTTTATGATTTTAAACTATCCAGAGAAAAATAATGAGCTATATTAAACATTTTCGTAAATGTATTTTAAAAGAGACAAAAAGGTACATTCTATAATACCTGTACACAGCCTACAGAAACCAAAACGATTTTCAATAAAATTTTCTTTTGTCAGGAAGGTAATACACTATGATAAATATGAATATTGGGCTCTCTGAATAGGATAAATTAAAAAGGAGCTAGATCACTGCCTTTTTTCTTTTCAATTTTCCAATTCCTGTAGTTCAAAAATATTATAGGTCTGCATACTGGTTCTTTGCAGGTAGAGGGTTAACTCTGGGGGAAACTGGAGGAAATTCACGGGTGAAATGGAACAGTGTTAAAGATGGAATTACTGCAAAAGAAATTAATTTGAAGTGTTTTCCTTAGTGCTAGCGAGAGTTTACTATAGCTCTTATGCCAAACTGCCAGTTATTTTGATCAGAAATTTTCTGGAGACCTGCAGTTTTCAAAGTCTCTGTATTTTTATCCTTGTTTTCAATCTGTTGACAGAATTTTCACACTGGTTATAAGCCTTACTAGGAATAAGACAAAAATGGGGCAGATCTAATAAATCTTATATGGAGTAGATTCAAGAATAGAGATGCAAACCTGGCACTCTAAGACAACTTTGAGCCCAAGCTGGGATCTCATGCTTTACAAAGACTCTGTTCTGATCCTGCTAGTCTTGGTTACCACCCACAATTCAATTATAGCTGGAAAGAAGATACAGGATCCTAGAATTCGGTTTCATACATACCGGTTATAGATTTTCTCTTATTACTGAACACTGTATTTATTTTAGTTTTATTGGTATAATTTTAGTTCAGTTATTTGGTTCTGTTTTAAATTCTGTCCTTGTATCTGCTTTCAAGATCTGCAACATAATGGATTCGGTTCACTTTGATAATAAGGAGGTAAACATGATAACTATATCCAGGGGAAGGAAGAGCAACAGATTTAGCTTCCAAATTGGAGATCCTTCCTTCCTTCCTTCCTTCCTTCCTTCCTTCCTTCCTTCCTTCCTTCCTTCCTTCCTTCTCTTCCATGCCTTCCTCACTCCTTCCCTTCCTTTTTTCCATTCCTTCCTTTTCCTTTTTTCCATTCCTTCCTCACTCCCTCTTTTCCTTCCATTATTCCATTCCTTCCTTCCTTCCTTCCTTCCTTCCTTCCTTCTCTTCCATGCCTTCCTCGCTCCTTCCAGTCCTTCCTTTTTTCCACTCCTTCCTTCCTTTTCCTTTTTTCCATGCCTTCCTCACTCACTCCTTTCCTTCCTTTATTCCACTCCTTCCTTCCTTCCTTCCTTCCTTCCTTCCTTCCTTCCTTCCTTCCTTCCTTCCTTCCTTCCTTCCTTCCTTCCTTCCACTCCATCCATCCATCCATCCATCCATCCATCCATCCATCCATCCATCCTTGCTCTGATGTTTTCATCACATTTAGTAGCTTCGGGTTTGTAACAACAAAGTATTAACATTGCTGACATTTACATGGCCAGCATGGCAGGGAAAATGCCCGCTCCTTGTACCCAGTACCAACTGTTCAGTTAATGGCTGACACTGTGGATACTGCCTCCCTAAGGAGATAGGCAGAGTTCCACCAGTTGACTAGCCCCTTCACTCTTGTGGGCCGTCCAAGGAAGAAACTCCTGTGTTGACCAGGACTGATTGTTAGCATCAAACCTACAAAAGGTGTAAGAGGATCAGGGGGATGTAACAGGGAGGACTGTTATGCCTTAATGTAAACCCCAGTAATGAGCTGATCTTTTACACTAGAAGAAAAGGCAATCAGGAATCTTCTCTCTCTGGTTAAAGGCTACGAAGGAAAAATATTATGGAGGCTTATTGTAGGAGGATGCTGTGTTTGTCAATGGTGGCAAAAAATTGCCTTGGAAGCATCTTTCTGACTAGCAAGTTTTATTAAAAGTGTGAGCTTTCAAGAGCTGCTGTGGTTCTTGTTAGAAGCGCTGAGTATATGCTATACTGTTCCTCAAAGCGTCTATCTCTAAAACTTTATTAAAGCATGCGGCCATTGCTTGCTTTAATTAAGTGCATTGCTTCCTTCAATTAAAGTTTAATTATAATTTTAGGCACTGCCAATAATAAAATAAAAGGATATTTATCCTGGACTGCCTTACATGATGGATGGAATGGATAATAAATCCTACCTGATGTTTAGTTTCTCCAGATTTATGATGTTCAGGATACATATCTACAATGAAAACTATAAAGAAACTTTTAGAATCCATGTACTTGACTTGCTTAATTCTATTGGAATTTTAAAAGCCTTAAATTGTACATTTTTCTTTTGGGGCAGCATTATTGCTGTTGTTATTATTAATTCTTTAATTCACTTGAAGCTCATATTGTCCCCCTCTTTTCTGTTCTCAAGATCTAGAGCTTTCTCAGTTCTAGAAATCAACACTTTTGCTTGCTGAATACAAAAATCCTTCTCTTTATCTTTTTTCCTATGATTCCTATAAACAGATATTTTAATTATGAGCTAATTTTTTATTGTTTGGGCTTGAATAGAAAGGTACTTTTTATAAGATGGGAGGATAGGAAGGCGAGTTTCTAAAGATGCAAACGTTTTCATTTAAGAAATTATTTTAATAATCGTTTTTGCTGATCAAACAAAATTGTAACTTAAAAAGAAAACACAAACACAATTAAATAAAAATCTAAAACAATTGATTCAGCAACATTTCTTGCAGTAAAATACACGGTTTAATTTGGGGATCATGGAGCAATATATCTTTTTATTTGCTCATTTTATTTTGATGGTTTAAGACAACAAACACATTGTGGAAAATAGATCCTTCACTTTTTCATTAGCATGTCTTGAATGCTATTATGCATATGTGCATATCCTGTGCATATGTTTTTGTGAGCAGTCATGGAATGGATTTTTTTTATTGCAGAAATGGTTCATCATGCAAAAACAGACAATTACATTCTACTTTCCTGATTTTTTTAATTGTTATATAAATGTAGAGAAGAGAGTTTAGTTCAACAGCAATTTTATTAGAATGAAATTTCAATCCTAAACATATAAAAATACTCAGAAGAAATACGGATTCTTTTTTTTTTTTCAGACACAAAACTTTTGGATCTGGCGATGTTGCTTCAGAATTCAGTTCAAAAAGTCAAATAAAGTTTTGAATTGCAGACACAGCAGTGCTAAATCTATGCCAATTCCAGTTTCCAGATCTTTGTCTTAGCCTTGGCACATGCAGAAGCCACTTCTGAAATAAGAAAATATACATTTCTGCCTTCTGGGTGATGTGGTTTTCTGTCTTTCAGGTTGAATGCTACTGTTTTTAGTTGTAGATCTGTACTGAGCATCTATTCTAAGGGCTAGTTCTCACATGCATGTAGTGTCATCAATGTGTTCATTATTTGATGATTCAGCATTTGGTGACTCATGGATGACTTGCCAACCAATTTACTGAAAACGTTTGTCACGGTGAAGATATTTTTTAATTTAAGGAAAGCTTTATCGGTCAGCAGTTATTCACTTGAAAAGCATAAAGGTATTGCATTTTAGTGAAGGCCCTATGCCTTATTTTCTTTTACTTTCTTTTATTTTTATTTGACTGTCCAATCCCAAACATGGCATCTCACAATATATATATTGTTTATATATATATATATAAACCCAATAAGATAAATTCAAAATGAAAAATACAGTAAGGGAGCTAGGTCAGCAGTTCTCTTTTGCCAAGCATGCTAACACACGATGTCCAAAATTTGAGATTGGGTTAATGTTGTGTACATTATAACACATATGAACTACCATCCATTTTTTTGTTCCTCAGTGCAAGGAACAATGGAAAGGCATGTGCATGTGTGCATGTCTGAACATACATGTAACTACTGTGTGCATATGATAATGAGGAGTATAAACTATCTATTGAGATGAGTGACCTGAAGCCTTCATACAACTCTTGAGACGCTTTTTTGTGGCCCTCAATAATTCAATTTTGCTGAAAACCATTACCCCTTATTGCCCTGTTAAGGTTGAGAATAGGGGGAACCTCTCATGAAAATCATAAAATAGAATGAAAAAAGAAAGTGTCTTAAAAAAGAAGAAGAAAGAAACAGCCTCCAATCCCTCAAACCTATTAATGCCCATATGTGGAAGAAGGCTCCGATATTTTTGTCCTCTGTGCCGATGTCAACCCCAGGAATCTTAGTGTCAGTTGAAGAAATTAGCTCCATGCGTTGCAAGCCAGATTATCCTTTACCTGTTCCCTCTCTTATACTCATGTAAATTAGGGGGATTCCCATCTCAACCAATTTCGCATTTCTCCATGGAATGGGCAATATTAGGCAATGTTTCCTTCTTCGTTGCTTTGGTAATGAATCCTTCCTTTCTCTTTAAGGTCATCGTTGTTATTATCAAAACGCCCTCAAAAAGATTAAGTGCAATTTTGAAGAAGCAACTCATTTCTGGTAGACGTGAATGCAGTGCGTGCTTGTTCAACATCATGTACAGAGAAAAGTGCTCCTAAGAAACACATACTGAGAGTTGGGGTTGCAACCACAGCTGGCAAGTGCTCCGCTTCGTATAGAATATGTTCAGTCCTTGAACTGAAATGGATTCCTCATTCTATCTCTAAGCCAGCCTATGAACTGTAGACTATATTCCTGTCCAAACGCCTTAATGCCACAAGTGATTCATTTGTAAAGCCAAAGATGACAAAGTGATGGGTTTACATGGATTATGAATACACTCCTAGGCCAGCAAGTGTAGCCCAAGTGGCCTTAATGAACAAACATGTGGTAATTTATTTACAGTAATTTATTTCTCTGTTTTCCTAGCAGGGAAATGAGTCCCTATCCTGCAAAATAGTTAACTATGTTTTTCTAGTTTACATATTTCATCTCTCCCTTGTATGTAGTGTTTTGCGTCTGACCAACATTATATAGCTGCAATTATTGCTCAGTTTGTGCAATGCCGTAAAATGTGGCACGGGACCTATTCTATATTTATGGTAGCCTTGTTGCAACTCACCCTAAAATTCTTCAAGAAATCCGAAAAATTGCTTAACATAACAAACACTGTGTGGATTGGATTATTCCAGTAGCTTTTTCTGATCCGATCTCCTCTAGATATGCTGGAAGAATCAGTGTTTCCAATCAGAGTGGACAAAGTTAACTTGTTGGATGGATGAGTTGGGCAAAATATAGGAGGAGGAGAAGAAATGTAATCACACCATAAGAAAGTCACTGCCTCCTTTCTCTATAGCTTTTAAGCCCAATAGTTTCCTGGCAATCTTTTTTTCTAGAGGAGTGAAAAATAGCCTTTAAAGATAATCAAATAGAAAATTCCAGCAGGTATAATGTGTCATGGAGACAAGTCTTTATCAACAGGGTGGTGTGTTCAGTATCCCCTTGGAAGGGAGGTGATCCATGGTCATGTGATAGAGACCTCGAGCTGTGAGTTTCTTATTGCTATATCTGCACCCTCTTTGTGCCTCTGCCTGTTAAAATATCTGCCCGGAATATCCTGTCCAACTAGCAGTTCGAAAGCATGCAAAAGCAAGTAGGTTAATAGGTACCACTCCATGCGCCCTTGGTGTATAATCAAGTTGGCCACATAACCATGGACATTGTCTTTGGACAATGCTGGCTTCCCAGCGCCAAGTAACAGAGATGAACACCGTGCCCTAGAGTCAGACATGATTGATGGGGAAACCTTTACCTTTATATCTAGCTGGCCTTACATTAATCTACAAGCATTTCTCCTTGCCTGCTTCACTGGTCTAGAAAAAAAGGCATGCATAGGTGGACAGGGTTATTTTATTTCACACATGGCTTGCTGAGTTATACAGATCGATCAGTCTGAGCCTGGTCAGCTTATTTCTTAACGAGGCTATGCTACCAAATCCATCCAAGGGAGCCACCATTTCCTGTAATTTCAGAGGCTGTCAAACCCTCATTGCTAAACACATTGTAGATCTTTAAGATGCTGGAATATATGAGTTGATCTTTTAGATCACATCCGACTAGTACAATAAACCAAGGCATTGCATTTATGTCAAGGGAGCCAAATGTGGTATCTGGCATCTGTGGGGAACCTCCCAGATTGAAGATTAAGCTTTACAAGTGGTAACTTTTCCACAGCTGGTCATGCAAGTTTTATGATCTCTTTACAGAACATCCAAATATACTACTATGCATAACAGCACATCTAGGTGTCTTCACCTATATCCCCTATAATTCTCACGAAATTTATAGTTATAAATGAACCAATCACAGCTCAATAATCTATGCCCATACATACATTTATGAACAAACAATGGCTGCCACTATTATTTTAATTATAGTGTGATACAGTATATTTGCACTATGCCATCTCTTCTCATTAAAAATGCCCAAGTTAGTTAAGACCATAAAATACCTATTAGAATATCAAGTACCTGATGAAATTGTCTGAAATCAATTGAGACTATGAAAAAAAAACCCTCTAAAATTATAGTCAGATTGTTGCATTCAAAATGCAAATTCGAACTTGGGATAGCTGAAAGAAAATCCAAATTCTGGTAGACAACTGTTATTTGTTTTTTTTTAACGGCTGCTATTCAAAAGTCACCACTAAGAAGCATGCCTACATTGCCCTTTTGACTGGAACACATAAAAGTATTTAGGTTCAAAATTTAACCCAGAGTTGATAACAGAATTGATTTTGAAGGGTTTAAGTGCAGTTCATAAATAATTCTTTATTATCAAGATAAAGCTTTATAAAGTTCATCATTTCCAAAAGCGTAGAAGATATTAAAAGATAAATACTCCCTTGTTCAACTCTTGCTGACTACATGGACAGATACATATATTTTTCTGAACAGCCATCTATGTAATTTTTTTCCCAACTTCCCAGTCTAGCCTACAAACCTGAGGTTTCCTGGTGTTCAGCTCTCCCTGCATTAACCAGGTATAATCCAATCAAAGTTGGTTAGATTTCAAGTTGTCATAAGTCGTAACCCCATAGTAAAATCCAAATGGCCTTAAATTTTGCACCAACATAAAAATCTGATATCCTGACCTAGTTAAATAAAGAGAAGATTGTTCCAAACTCAAGATTACAGACAGGATCTGTTTTTTTGGCATGTCTGGAATCCAACTATTTGTGGATTCATTTGTTTTGGAATGTGGTTGCAAGAACCGAACAGGCATAAGCTATACATCTACATGTTCATTTTAATTGAAAGATAATTTTCAAATATTTAAAATTAAAACACACACACATACACATTTCCTAACATTTAAGACACTTTCCGAAAACATACTCAGCTATAAATAATTGAGTGCTGGGTACGTGAATCATGTTCTTAGGTATGCAATCAATCATTTGTCAGAATGGATGGAGATTAACATTTTCTACCCTTCTGAAATTAGCATTCCTGTTTGGTACCACATGGGAAGCTGATAGAGTAACCGGACTGAGCTGAGAGCCGGACGAATTGGGGTTTTTTCCCTCCTCTTTATCTGTGGACTAAGTGACATCACTGAAAACAAGTCCAGATTGCTTCCTTGCTTTAAATCCCATCTGATTTGTTGGGCATGATTTATTGGAGCACTTGGAAGCAGATTTAGCCGAGCACCTGATAGCTGGAGGACTTCTCAGTAGAAAATACAGGTCCTCAACTTACAACCACTCATTTAGTGATCATTCAAAGTTACAACCGCACTGGAAAAAAAAGTGACTTGTGAGCATTTTTCATACCTATGACTGTTGCCGCATCCCCCTGGTCACGTGATCAAAATTCAGACGCTTGGCAATTGGTTCATATTTATGATGGGGGAGCCGCATCCCGTGGTCATGTCATCCCTCTTTTGCAACCTTTGGACAAGAAAAGCCAATGGGGGAAGCCAGATTCACATAATAGCCGTGTTACTAGCTTAACAGCTGCAACGATTCACTTCACAAGTGTGGCAAGAAAGGTTCTAAAATGGGGCAAAACTCACTTGACAGCAGCAGAATATTTGGCCTTGGCTATGGTTGTAAGTCAGGAACTACCTGTACCTCAAAAGAATTGTTGGGGAGAGTTTTGCCTGTGCCTTTCTCTTTGAAGAAAAGCATAGGGTACCTGAAAGAGAGCGATATACTTTTTGGTCATTCCAGTTTATATAAAATAAATATACTGTATGGATGCAAAACCATTTGATTCATATTTATGATGGTTGATTCTTCAATTTTCTGTCTTCTCTCTCATGATGAATATGTTTGAAATATTGAAAAACACACTAGCAAAAGGTCAAGTTCTCCAGTAGGTTTGTGAATCAGCTAGGAACAACCTGTATAAAACAGTACTAATATCTGCCACTTAACTATTGTTTGCCTATACAAAGAAAATGTTTTCCATTAGACCAGGGGCAGGCAACCTCGGCTCCTTATTTATTTATTTATTTATTTTATTTTCATAATTTATATGCCGCCCTTCTCCCCACGGGACTCAGGGCGGCTCACAGCATATTAAAATAACACAATACAAACAACACACACAACATTTCCCCTATAAAAGCCAATTAAAACCGAATATTTGTAGCTGTGACATTATTAAAATCATTAAAAATTATCCCTATTTAAAATTCACCCTAGGTCAGT
>NW_015388213.1:191854-209046 GCF_001527695.2 Protobothrops mucrosquamatus | reverse complement strand
TCCCAGCGGCTTCACATAAATATTGAACAGTAGGGGCGAGAGGACCGACCCCTGAGGCACCCCACAAGTTAGGGGCCTGGGAGTCGACCTCTGTCCCCCTGCCAATACAGACTGCGTACGGTCGGTGAGGAAGGAGGAGAACCACTGCATAACAGTGCCTCCCACTCCTAACTCACCGAGACGTCGCAGCATGATACCAGCTATGCTGGCTCAGGAATTCTGGGAGTTGAAGTCCACGAGTCATAAAAGAACCGAGGTTGCCTACCCCTGCATTAGACGTTGACTTGCTGCTAGTCTTTTGGAGATTGGACTTTATTAGCTGGTATGCTAAAAAAAAAAGGATGTGTTAGGTCACATACAACAAAGGCTTGAGGGGGAAACAAAAAAGAGCCACAAAACACCTGGTTTGTGGAACAGGATCTTGAAAAACAAAACTTTGATAAGTGAACAGTTGTCGTGTTTATGACCTGGATTGGTTTCGGTTCTTATATATTCAGTACAGCAGTGTTGAACTTCCAACTTTTTTCTTTTTAAATTAAAGCACAACCGCAACCCAAACTTGCAGGAGGATCTTAAAGATTACAACATATAATATTGTATAAGTCAAACAGTTTTATGTATTTGGTTTTCATTGGTCTGCTTTGGATCTTCCCCCTCCTTTAGGAGTTCAGGGCAGCAATATGCATACATAAAGATAAAGAGAGAGAAATGCCAAGGAGAACAAAAGAAAGAGAGAGAGAGAAGGGGGGGAGGGAGGGAAGGAGGGAGAATTTGTGATAATTATCTGTGATAATGTGGGTAATGTAGATAAATGTGGATAATGCTCCATATTTTCTCAGAAGTAACCCTCCTTGAGTTCAGCGGGATTTATTCCCAAGGAAACGTGTAGAAGCGTGTTACAAGGATGTAGATGAACCCCAATTGTCCAGTGGTATATCTGGTGTTTCCATACCTATCTAATTACTTAATTGATTGCTAAGCTAATCAATATAGCAGTGAAACAGGAAATCAACCTAGTGTCTTTATCTCAAATCCCAAATACATAGAAGCATAAAGAACATAAAATTCAGCAATTGAACATTTATGGTCTTGTTTTGGTATGCCTCTGGAGGAAATTGGCAACTCTTAGCTCAATAAGAGAATCTCCTGAAAGGTGAAAAAGTTCTCCCCCAGTTTTAGAATGTTATCTTTTTTTAACACCAACTCCCTTAATGTTAAAGAAGAGTTGATATTTGGAGCCATTTCACTTCTGAGACTTGAGATACGATTGATAGCCGATTTCATTGTAGGAATCCCCCACGTTCTATGCTTCTGTGGAGAAGCTCCAAAGAGGCCAGATTGTGACATCATGATTGAAATATGTGAATTGCAATACAAAGCTTTAACTTGCAGTATGGCAACCACCATCTTGCCTTTTTTGGGACACAGACACCTTGCCCCCCCTCGCCAAATGCTGCTATCTCCATTAATCGGTCTAATCACCTTGAAATATAATTGAAATTGGAAGTGAATATTATTTCTGGTGAAAATCAGTTCCATAATTTGTTGTTTTGTGCCAAAGCACAGCTTATTGTCTATCTTGAATCTTGTACTACTGAAATACACTGGAAGATTCTGGATTTTAATATTGGCAGAAAGTTTTCTACCTAAATACTTTCTCTGGACCATCCATAATTTTATTAGCCTCTTTCAAGTGTCTCTCTTTTTATTTGCCTTTCTTCTAAGGTAAATCATACCAAAGTAGCTGTTTCTTGGGCTGAGTTTCTGTTGTTTCTGTATGCCTTCTTAAAATATTTTTGATATTCATTGCAGAGAATTGCCAAGCATGATAGGCTTGGCTAAAGACAGCATCACATAGACAATTTTGCTACCCATTTCTCTTCTAATAATCATGAAAAGGGATTTTTTCTAGGCTCCCAAAAAGTATAAACCAGATTTATATATCTACCGATATTCAATTATATGCTAAAATTGAAAAATCTTTGCTGTAAATCAAAATTGTCTCATATCCCATCACAGAATGCAGATAAAAAAACCTCCCCATTTTACTACCCAGTAATCCTTTAATTCGGGGTAGAGTCAGGGCGTGATTGGATAGAACTGAGCATTTGCTGGCCGGATGCCTTTCCTGATGCCACATGAAGTTCACAGCAGATATTTTTTCTTTGCACCCTAGGAGTGAAACATATACTGCTGCCTGGGATTGAACTCTTAACCTTCCAAGTAGGAGGCAAGTGTCTTCACCACTAGACCACCACACCATTCCCCATAAGCATACAGATAAAGTTAGGCTTTTTGTCTCCATGTGTACAGTATCGTTTTACATTTGCTTGTGTTGAATCGCATTTTAATGCTCATTCATCTCCTAGTCTAGGGAAAACCCTTTGAAGTCTCCAGCTCACCTTTTCCGTTTAACTATCCTAGATAATTTGGTGTTATTGACAAAATCATCTCAGCGTCTAGCATTAATGCCAGATCTTTTAATGGATCAATGGATCTTAAGTTAATCATGACCAGGTGATTAACTTTCAGTGATTCCACTCATGCTAGCTAGGTTATTTTGGATGATAATGTCTTACCATACTGAAGCCATTGTCAATGCACGGGATGTTTTTACTGCTATTCATTAGACTCTGTTGATAGCAAAAGGTTAAATGACCTGTTAAATCCCTGCAATTAAACACAGCTTTTATAAGTAAAAGCCAACATAATACATACTTAGAGCCTTTATGACCAAATGTAACCATTCTGTTTCAGGAACTGAAGCATTTTTTTCATGTAATGATAGTTGCTAAGGTGTCCTGAACCTAGATTAATATAATAAGTAGGGTAAAAAGGTATGTTTATACACCCTCTTGTATATGTCCTGTATTAAACTAAACTCTGCATTCTCCTGTACCCATAAGAGCATTATTTCAGTAACTGGAATGTCATTAAATAGATTTATAACCATTTATTCGAAATCGCTTTCACTGAATAAGATTTAAAATATGGTCGACAATTGAATTATTAAGCAAGTTTTCAGTTGCCACTGCCTTTTACCATTTTCAGCTATACTTATATGCAGTTGTGCAAATAAATAAACTAAAATAAAAGCAAGAGAAAACGAGAAATCCATTCTTCTCCTTCCAAAAAAGCCATCAAAAATAATTAGAAGAGGTACAGCCATATGCAGACGTAAAAGAAGTGTTTAGTTTTGCAGCTGTATAGGAGTTGCTGCTTGTATTAATATAAGTTTGCTTATTCACTTTGAATAATTACAGAAATATATAAAATCAAAAATGCCCATTCTTATTTGTAGTACATAATTGTTTTCCCACGTGTTATTTAGAAATCTAGGCAATGACCCTACAAAGAAATTTTTACCAATCTTTTAGATTCCTTAAACATTCTTTGTCTAGCATAGATAGACCTCAAAAATGTGAATGAACATGAAACAGAAGCAAAGAGATAAAACACAGGAAACTCTTTACTCCTATATTATGGTTGTCTGAATTTATGAAGTCTGGATCACATAATAGTGCTTCAAGTAGTTTAAATTAAAAGGATGGTTTAAAAAAAATTGTGTTTTAAAATTGAATTGTTTTAATTTCCAGAGAACATAGCGACAACCTAGGAATGTCTTATATACCCCCTTATCCGTTTTAGTAATCATTCAAAGCATTAAAAATTAAAATTAACAATTTCCTGCAGAATTCTACGTAATACATCATTTGGGGTAGAATTGTAAAATTATCTTCAGATTTAATGTTAGCTAACATGAATTAAGCTTCCCAACTTGTATGGTACGTGAGTATAATTTTTGCTCCCTTAAAGAGACTGTAGATTTTTTTCTTTTTGCATTTATGGAAAGAAGATTTTACATAAAAATATTTTTTTCCTGTAATATTCACTCTTTATTTAATGATGTGCAAGTAAATGTCACATATATTTCTTTAGAGAGAAATTCCATTGTATTCAATGGACAACTCCCAAGAAAATAGGACTACATCTTATAGAATTATTATTATTTTTTCTTTCTTTTCTTTTAAGCCTTTTATAGCCACGAGTTGAATAGGATTAGATTAATCTCTATCTCAGCCTACCTTCTCTGGCATTATTACAGATGCTAAGTAAATACCACTAGGTTTGAAAGCTGATCCTACATAAGAATCACAGCTCCTAATTCCTAGCATTTTAACAGGTACAAGCATTGCTTAGATTTAGGTGGTTCCTGTGAAAATGCAAAAAATGCATTTTTTGCATAAGCAGCTATGGAAACAGACACGTGAATAGACCCAAGAGGAGCAAAGTATAAATGCAACCTTTGGACTATATAACTATTACCAGAATATTTTCTATTTTTCCTATGTACTGAGACAGATATTCCCAAAGATAATTTTAAGCTTTTAACTCTTTCCACATCCTTCTCAATAGGTGTTGTCCAATCAGCTACAGGTGCAACTCCTACAATTTCCTCAGATCAGATTGGGAAGGTGTTTGAAATAATCCTGAGAAATCCCATGGGCTGGGCTATGACAAAGATCGCTAAAACAGAAAACTCTGTGATACAAAGCTGGGCAATGACAAGCTGATGCACGAGAAATGATTTTTTTCATTCTGAGCCTCTTTGGGTAAGAGTGAGTCAGTTTACTTCCCACATCGGTAGTACCTAAAGTGGTTTAAATTAAGAGGATGGTTTTAACACTGTTTTTTTTAAATTGAAATATTTTAATGTTTAGAGAACTGACAACTTAGGAATATCTTATATACCCCCTTATGCTATTTTGCTAATCTTGCACATTACTGCATTTCTTCTGCTTATCTCAAAGTGATATTTATGGTCAGGTTGAAATTAAGAGGATGATTTTAACATTGTGCTTTAAAACTGAAATGTTTTAATTTCTGGGAGAACTCAGTGACAAGCTAAGAATCCCCTTTATGTTATTTTGCTAATCCTGTACACCAGTGGTTCTCAACCTTTTTAATGCCGCGACCCCAACCGGTCGTAAGTCGAGGACTAAACCTGTCGTAAGTCGAGGACTAAACCAGTCGTAAGTCGAGGACTACCCAACCGGTCGTAAGTCGAGGACTTTCCCTGCCCGGGAGCGCCGCGCATGCGTGGTTCCGCCCCCTGCGCCAGCCGAGGCGTAGCTGGCAAGCGGCACAGACGGAGCAGGCCGACCACCAGCTGGCCCAGCCCAAGGGAGGTAAGGCACCCACCGGAAAAGGGGAAAAAATGGCGGACCAAAAAAATGGCGGACAGCCTTGCTTGGCGACCCCCATGAAATGGTCGATCGACCCCAAATGGGGTCCCGACCCACAGGTTGAGAACCACTGCTGTACACGATTGCATTTCTTCTGCTTATCACAAAGTGATATTTATGGTGTGCCAGTGTGAGGCTGCAACTAACTTTTATACCCTCTTGTAAGTAGAGTCGGAGCCCTGGAAACAGACAGAATTTACTGCAGCTATTAATAAATTGTGACAAATATATAGCTGATGCTGTAAGATGTTAAAATAGCTAGCTTTCTAATGAACCGTGTCTGAACAAATTATGTAAGCACAACTTCCCCCATTACTGAATCTGTTGTACATCTTTGTTTGAGAAGCCTTGTCTCTAAGCTGTATCTCTGGAATCTCGTCCTTAGGATAAAACAACAACAACAACAACAACTTAAATTGAAAGCCAAATAACACCTCTCTTCTGTTTCTTTAATATTAGCTCTGAAAAAGATGCAGTATTTGATGTATTTGTCCTCAACTGTTATGAACAAGGAGAACTCCGAGAATGCAGCCCACAGCTAAAACATTATAAAGCAGTATAGGGACTGATTCTAGTTCTAGTTCTCTGTATAGTTTTCAAGCAATGGTTAGTTAACTCAGTACCATTGGCTAAAATGAGGAACAGGGAAAGAACAGTCATGGATGAGAATCTTCTGGGACAATGGACCAGGGGCAAACTCCCAAATTTACAGTAATGCCTGAGGCCAGCAGGTTGAGACATGGCGCCATCCTTTTGGAAAAGGAGGGATTAATCATTCTGGGAGTGGCTGTGTGTTCTTTTATTTTTTCCCCTCCAAAAGCAGATGCTCCCTGGAAATTATTAATGTGATGCCAGTTTGGGTGACGGCACCTTGATTTCTCCTCCATTCCCCCTTTGCACCCCATAATTGCTGCAATAGGACTTTGAAAAGAAGGTAGATACAGTCCCAAAGGTGCTTTTTCAAAAGGCAACTGGACTTTATTTTTTGTTTTTGGGGAAAAAAAAGTCCAGTTGCCTTTGGAAAAGTCGACTTTTTGCTCAGAGGCTTCAAAACCTCTTGTTAACTTGTGACATGTGGCATTTGCTATATCAGTTGCAACCATGACCTGGATCTCCATAGACAAGAAGATACAACATGTGCAACATCAACAACCCACCTCCCAACCACTTCCTGTTTTTTTCCTGCCTGCTTCAGTCTAGAAAGAGATGAGGATGCTGTCAAGAATCTGCTGCATTACCACAAGGTTTCATTGATCATTTGATGGTAGATGATAAATATGGGTCCGGTCTAAGCCATCCAACCAGTCTCAGTTTATCACTAGTGCTCTCGGAGTATAAAATCCTTCATTTAAGTATATCTAAATATTGCTTGCACCACTTTTCCTAAGCTGGAGCAGCTCAGCTTGGACCACAACCAAGCAAACCAATACTGTGTTCATGATAACACGGGATTCCTACATTCCACAATAAGCTGAGCTTTGGTGTAATTCTGACTTCCTTGTGCCCACAATAAATAATTTAGCTGAGCCTTTTTCTTGAAGGTCATGTTGGAACACAGATCCAGAGTGTGAAGATCTGGTACAAAGTCTAACACTCCACCTTATCCCTTCTCACTGCATTGTACTGTATGCCAATGTACAATATTCAATAATCATTGAAGCCACTGGTCCCATAAGCGGAAACATATGAGAAAATACTGAGATTACTCTTGGAAATGCCTTTTAATTGACTTGCTATAATAATAATAATAATAATAATAATAATAATAATAATAATAATAATAATAATAATAATAATAATAAGTAGTAGTAGTAGTAGTAGTAGTAGTAGTAGTAGTAGTAGTTGGAAGGGACCTTGGAGGTCATCTGGTCCAACCCTCTGCTCAGGCAGGAAACCCTATACCATTTCAGACAAATAGCTGTCCAGTCTCTTTTTAAAGACTTCCTGTGTTGGAGCATTCACAGCTTCTGGAGGCAGGTTGTTCCACTGATTAATTGTTCTAACTGTCAGGAAATTTCTCCTTAATTCTAGGTTGCTTCTCTGTTTGGTTAGTTTCCCTCCATTGCTTCTTGTCCTGCCTTCAGATGCTTTGGAGAATAGCTTGACTCCCTCTTCTTTGAGGCAGCTTCTGAGATATTGGAATACTACCATCATGTCACCACCCAATTCCAGCAACCGTTCCTTATATGTTTTAGCCTCCAGTCCCCTAATCATCTATGTTGCTCTTCTCTGTACTTTTTCTAGAGTCTCAACATCTTTTTTACATCACGGTGACCAAAACTGGATGCAGTATTCCAAGAGTGGCCTTACCAAGGCATCATAAAGTGGTATTAACACTTCATGTGATCTTGATTCTATCCCTCTGTTAATGCAGCCTAGCACTGTATTGGCTTTTTTGACAGCTGCAGCACACTGCTGGCTCATATTTAAGTGATTGTCCACTAGGACTTGCTTAAAGTTATTCATCTGATAGTTTTAGATATTGGACTATATCTCTATGGGGGACACCTGGATCAATTGACCCTATTCTTCTTCCCAGATAAAACCTTGATCAAAACAAAATAGCATTCCCATTTTTTCAGCTATGCTTTCCTTCCCTGCCCCTCTCCATCATGCAGACACATCTTCAATATTTCATGATGAAAATCTAGAAATCTGCAGTTTAAACATTTGTTTAGAAAAAAAGAAGGACCTGTTTCACTTTCTGAAGAAGAATAGTACAGACTTCAAACATGTCCACGCTGACCTTCAGTAAAACATTGCCCCAAATACATCTCACTATAGGTGTTAATTATATAGGTACTCAGTGAAGGATCTCCTGCAGTTATTTCAGAGATCCAGGCGAAGTAAGGAGGCTTTCTCCAGTTGTCCCTTGCCCCGATTCTGAAATCTTTTCCCAGGGAAGTTCAGCTGGGACTGGACCAAGAGCTTTAATTTTAGATATAAAATTAGCGTCACTGACTTTATCCTGTTTTTATGATTTTGTGGCCTTGGGTTCATTATGTTTTGTATCTGCATAATAGATTGGATGCTGTTCTTTTTTTTTAACGCTCTGATTTTCAATCGGATGCTTTTAACTGTGTTTGTTACAGAATATTTTACACTGCTTTGTAAAGTCATTTAAGAAATAGTTTGAAAATGCATCCCAATCTTTTTTTTTTTAATGAAAGGAAGTTTCTCCAAACTCCCAGGGCAACACATAAACATACATCTGAAGCAAATCAGAAATCTTATTTCCCATGGCAAGACTGGAAATTGGGTTCATCCCAGCAGATACTGTAGATGTTGGAGGCGACGTGCCAAATGCTGAACTACTGTAAGGCATTTTTTAATCACTAGATTCTCTTTTCTATGTTGAAAGAAGTAGGGCTATGCCTTATTCCACATAGTCACCCCATAAAGATGGAATTCTTGATGTATGTACGTGGGAGTAAGTGCCAATAAACACCATAGGGTTAGTTTTTGAGGAGTGATGTGTAAGATTATGCAACAAAGCTGCATGCAGTTTACTTTGTAATTAGAACTTATTTCTAGCCTTTCTTTGCACATAAAACTTTAGATCAGGAGATATTTCATTCTTACTTCAAAACACAGGAAAAAATGACCCAGCTAGCAAGTAAAGAGAATTTTTGTTCAGGAGAAAAAGAAAAGAGAAAAAGAAGGGAAGGCAGAGGAGAGGAGAGGGCAGGGAAGAGGAGGGGAAGGGAAGGGAAGGGAAGGGAAGAGAGGAGAGGAGAGACACCTCTATAAATTCACTGCACTAGTTAAGCCAAATGGATGGATTGCTTCTGGCTATTTTGTTGGCAAATGTTAAGAGATGCAAAAAAAAAAGGGGGGGCTTCCTTCTGTGTCTGTTTAATTGCTGCATTTATTCACACAACTTCCCAAGGCAGGGAAGTCAAGTGAAGATCCAAGCTATCCCCAGTGAGGTATAATCAAGCAGGATATCCTATGTTTGGTTTTGGGGTTCTCCTTGTTTCTCTGGCACACCAAAATAATCAATGCTGCCTTAAGGGAATTGAAATAATTAAATGACATGTATTTATTTCATTTGGAAGTGAGATCCCAGAGGAAAAAAGGATTTTACAAGTGGGAGATATAGGTATTATTTTATGTTTCTCTGGATTATATTTTATTACAAATCAATATTTAGCATATCAAATGTTTAAGGAACTCAGGCTTCCACCCAACCACTCTATTCCGGTCTCCATTTTAATGATTGCCCAAATCTGGGTCCAGAAAGGTCATCTGCAGGATGGGTCAAAAAGTCAAAATGGCGGCTACCATTTTTAACTGCATGGCTATAGTTTGACCTGCACTATAGATGTCTACAAGTTAAGGGATAGTTTATGATTTATCATGCAGCGAATATTGCAATCTATAAAAAAATGTTAGTAATTTAGGTGGTATAGTAACATTTTAATTTTAAACTTCATTTTAGGCATCTTTGAATTGTTTTACGCATAGACAGCCTCTCCAAATTTATAAGACATAGGGGAAATATGGGGTGTTTAATTAAGATGCATGCAATATACAGAGTAAGCTGCAACTGATACTCATAGCAAATGCCACATGTCACAAGTGAACAAGAGGTTTTGAAGCCTCTGAGCAAAAAGTCAACATCAAATTTATTTGAGGAAGACTAGCGCTGTAATATATCATGGGAAAAAGCCCTGAAAATAAGTGACATGCCATCATTCATACAGGCATCCCCCTCTTTCTTTTCTGGGTAAGCAACATAATAGAAAGAATGAAAAGAAATGAAAAAGAAGAGATAGGGAAAATAAAAGTTTATCTAGTGAAATTATTTTTTTTTAGCTCTACGGCTCCATATCTTTTTAACCTTACAAACTGCCTTTGCTATCATTAAGTTTATCTATTGCCTGTTGCTCTTTTTATATCATGAAGTTTTCAAAGCTGGTCTATGATGAAAAAGTGAAAGTAAAATGTAAGAGATGAAAAATGGGGGATTTTTGCTTTCCTTCCTAATTATTAATCCTAATATATTCTTTATATTATAAATCTTAATGTATTCTATTAAGCAATAATATATGTCTGTCAAATTCGTTCTAAAGAAGAAGAAATGGATTTAAAAAGTGTAATTGAATAAAATTATAATCGGATTTTCTTACAAGCTCATTTAACCACCAAATATTAGAATTCATTTTATTGGAAGCATTGATTTTATTTGTGTCTATAAATTATAATTTATTTAGAATTTTTAGAGTTCACATAAAATATATGAGCTACATAAAGTCCGACATATATATATATATATATATATATATATATATATATATATATATATATATATATATATATATAATGAATATTATAATATTCATAAAAGTATATATCAGAATTTATATAACTATCTCTCAACTTCTATTTGTATTTTATTTATTTATTTATTATTTTATTGTGTTTTAACTGTTTTCATTGTTTTTATGATTGTTCTCCACCAAGACTCACTGGTTTGAGATGAGCGGCTATACAAATTGAATTACATAAACAAACAAACACACACACACACAAACAAGCAAACAAACAAACAAATGGTATGATCCAAATAAAGTTAAGAACTTCCAAGTCTCATGGTTTTAATGAAGGAATTTGCAGCACAAGCCTAAGCGTGTTGATTGAAACATAACCTCCATTGTTTATAATAAGATTATTACCTACTCATTATTTTGGTAAGATTGCAGCCTTAAGCGTTATTGGATGTTACCCTTTACCAGTTACAGCCGATTATTTTACTGAATGGAAATGCAAAATGACTTTAAGAATGTACGTGGCACAAAATATATGAAATAAAAGTTAAAGTCTTGCAAGTTGATTTTTAAAGTAACTACGTACTCACCCCCAATCAAAATATTTAAAGTCTATTCCTCTGTAAATTAACTTTTAAGCATATTGCATTATTTTCTTCTCAATGAAAGTAATTGCTTTGGGCTTATTTGCGCATCTTTATTGGCTACATCTAGTTTGTTCTTTATAGTTTCCCTTCAATGGCATCCATGTGTACAAAAGGGTTAGAGTTAGGGACTTACTTTGGACATGCCATCTGTGTGTCATGTTGCTGATTTTGACCTACAAACACAGACACACAAACACTCCTGTGTATCCTGCTATTTCCCACAAATAATTTTAGTTTTTTTAATAAGATTATTAGAAAAAGATTTCTAGGTTTCCTACTTAAAAATTAAAGATTTCTTGATCATCTGAATAAAAAGAATGATTATAAAACTGGAATATAATTATCAGTCGATAATTTTATATATATCCTGAGTGGCAGATTGGTGTAGTGCAAGGGTGGGCAACTATGGCCCTTTTACGACCTGTGGACTTCAACCCCCAAAATTCCTAAGCTGGCTGGAATTCTCCCTCTCCTCCTAGAAATTTCGTTTTATTAACTCAAAAGCCTAAAACTAAAATAATAAAATAAAATAAAATCTAGCATATAAAATAAAATAAATTTAAATATATATATTATATAATATAAATTATATTAAAATACAAAAGCTTTTCACTGGTGGTGCCTTAAGAAACAACAGTGGAAATGAACAGATAGGAGACAGCAATTGTGAACTGTAATGTTTGTGGAATTTTTGTCTTCGTGCCTGAAAACCTGCAATTTATTTGCAAGAAATGTAAAATCAGAGCCGTCCAGGAAAAAAAACCCGAAGGACTAGAACAGGGAATAGCTATTCTTCAGCTGGTGAGAAAGAATAAGGATTAATCAAAGAAAAAAAGTGCTGCACGAGAAACTGAAACTTGGCAACTTTAAGTTGTGTGGCCTTCAACTCCCCAACCAGAATACTAGCAGATATATAACAGATGATATAGATATAGATATAGATATAGATATAGATATAGATATAGATATAGATATAGATATAGATAGATAGATAGATAGACAGACCAGATCTCTCTGTCTCTGTCTCTATCTCTGTCTCTGTCTCTGTCTCTCCTCTGTCTATCTGCCTGCCTATCTATCTATCTATCTATCTATCTATCTATCTATCTATCTATCTATCTATCTATCTATCTATCTATCTATCTATCTATCTATCTATCTATATCCTCTCTCTCTCTCAATCCATCATCTCTCTCTCTCTCTCTGTCGTCTACTTAGAGACTGGCAAATGAGGTGCCGTACAAATCTTTGCAATAATGTATAAATATAATACAAGTGAAGACTAGTGATTACAAAGAACAACTAAAACTATCTCATCTGGAACTTGAAAAATCATGGAAAGAAAGTCCAAAACATAGTGGCTTAGGTATATTTTGTCAAAAAAGCCACTGCACACACACACTTCCCTTCAAGAGCAGTGAGAGCATTTTAATGAAAGAAATGTGTACACTGATTGCACCCAAAGGCCTTTTTTATACAGATGGCCAGTTTGGTGTGGTGGTAAAGACACTAGGCTGCAAACAGGGAGACTATGAGTTCTAGTCAGTGGTGGGATTCAAATATGTGAACAACCAGTTCTCTATGAGGATGCCGCTTCCGGAAGTCTATTCTAGGCCTGGGCAACAGAAAATTAGCTACAGGTTCTACCGAAGTGGTGTGAACCGGTTGAATCCCACCACTGATTCTAGTCCCACCTTAGGCACAAAGCTAGCTGGGTGATCTTGAGCCAATCCCTCTCCTCTCAGCCCTAGGAAGGAGGCAATGGCAAACCACTTCTGAAAATCTTTCCAAGACATGTCCTGGCAGTCACCAGGAGTCAACACTGACTCAAAGGCAGGAAAACCTGCAAACTTTCCACAATACAGATATGGGGGGGGGGGAAAGCCCCACATATTTCTTTTCAATAAAGTCACAGCTTGACTGTGGCAGGGAAGACGATGTTCATTCTGAGGAGATATGCATGGTGAGTTCTACACTTTGGTAGGATTAATCTCTGTTTCGCATCTTAACATCTCTCCTAAAATTTATCATACCGAAGCAACTCTTGGAAGGTGCTGGCGACCCCCAGGGGGAGGGCCTTCTCTGTGGGTGCCCCCGCCCTCTGGAATGAACTACCCCCCGAGATCCGGATGATTCCGGATCTCCTTACTTTCCGCCGCGCCCTCAAGACATGGCTTTTTCAGCAAGCGGGCCTGGCCTAGGGAGGATTTTAAATTGGGTTCATTTTTAGAAAATTTTAAACACCATAACTTTAAAATATTTGGTTTTAATTGGTTTTATTTGGCGGGGATTGTGGGTATGTTTCTGTTTTAAATATGTTGTGAGCCGCCCTGAGTCCCGTTGGGAGAAGGGCGGGATATAAATCAAAATAAATGAAAATGAAATGAAAAATGAAATGAAAACCCAACTGCAAAAATAACAATTAGGTCTTAAGGTGCTGCAAGACTTTCCCATTAATAAAATTTATGAAAGGGGAGCAAACATTTATTTACCTCTCTGTGTGATAGACTAAAAAACATCTTGGATGAAAAATGAAACCAAGATGCCAAAACCGCTTGCCCAACCTGGGCTGTTCTCAGACTTGAATTCTAGAGGGAGACGTCGTGTGCCATTCTGCTTAAAGCAACAAAGTTTTAGTCCTCTGTGAATTTGAAAATACTTTTAAATATGTTAATTGTACTAACATTTATACTCATTGACATTTTGATTTGCAGCATGTACTAAGATTCTAGTGTATGTTTCGTATGTTAATTTAGCTGTCTGCATGCTGCTACACGGCTTACTCAAGAAATGGAGAATAGGGATTAGCAGTCTTTTGTGAACCATCTTACCAAAGGGCTTTGGTCTTTAATTGTGTTGTGAAGGGAATTTGAAAAGAGAGCGTTTTTCTGGCAGGAAGACCCAGTTGGGGGAAAAAATGGCCAACGTTATGCCATGTCTGGATATTACATGCAGCATTAAACCCTTCATAGGGTTGTTGGGAGAACATGGATAGTCAAATATTTACTTTTATTTATAAAAATTTATTGGCCACTCATCTTACCATAGGGTAACTCTGGGCAGCTTACAGTTACATATACAGTTAAAACATAAAAATTAAAATCGGACATTAAAACCAGGGACACATGGGGAGGTCGGGAGCAGAGTGGGGGGGGGGAGGTGGGATCTGTTATTATTCAATCAACCACTTCCATTGCACAGCCACGTCTTTAGGCCCTTATGAAAAGATAAGAGGATTAGGTCCAACCTCATATTGGGAGGGGGGGAAGGAGGCAAGATACTCCACAAGGCAGGAGCAACAACAGAGAAGGCCCTCCTCCTGCACCCCGCCAGCCACAATAATTGGGCTGAGGGGACCAGCAGCATACTTCCTTTGCCAGCACGAGTGGTATATAATATAATCCAAAGTATCGAAGATACTTGGGAAATGTTTTGCAAACAGCAATATCCAGTTTCCATTTTTTAAGGAAAATGATTTCATTTTCTAAAAATGTGTATGTGTGAAGAGAATGGAATAATATGACATCCTGTTTTTTTTGTCCAGTTGCCATGGCAAATGTGTTTATTGGTTGTATTACACTTTCTTCCAGGAGCTCAGATGAGTAGCTGGATCGCCCGGCTTCTATCACTTTAAAACTGCTAGTAACACTAGTGGCATATTCAAGTAGGGTCTCAATTAAGTTTGCAACAAGATCTGAAAAAAACTGACCGGCTCCATGGACAAATATCTCTATGTATTCGGTTAGAGTGTTAGCTCCTTTGCTTCTTTATAGGCTTTAAAATTAAATACGGTCGTCCTCGACTTACAACTATTCATTTAGCGATCATTTGAAATTACAACGGCACTGAAGACTTACGACTGGTCCTTGCACTTACGACTGTCACAACATCCCTAGAGTCATGTGATCAAAATTCGGGCACCTGGCACCTGGCATATATTTACAACACCACAGCACCCTGGGGCCACATGGTCAGCATTTGTGACTTTCTCAGCCAGCTTCTGATAAGCAAAATCAATGGGCAAAGTTGCACTCATTTAATGACCATGGCAAAAATGATGTAAGACTGGGTGCGGCTCACTTAATGACTGACCCACTTAAAGATGAATGTTCCCAACTGTGGTCACAAAGCCAGGACTATCTACATTATAAGAAATTCTTTTCAACGTTAGCAAACTTCAAATCCTAGGCACTTCTTCCCAGATTTTTCGTAGCTAGTTGCTTAGTTAATGGATATTTGGGTTTGATATAGTTAGAAAAAGGACTGGATTTAATTGAAGTTGAGATGCCTGGGCTTGTTTTAATTTCTGCTCAATGTTACTAGGGATTCAAGTTATTCTAATCAAGAATACCTTCTTTGTGAGCTTAAGCAAATGTTTTCAATAAGAATGCCAACTTCCCTCTCATGAAAATGTAAAAGGCATTTTTGACAAGCATTCAGATTTTGCACGGGATACAAATATATTCTTTTTGTTCCATCAACTGCAGCTTCTTTAGAGTCATCAAAACATGCAGCCGCTGCTTCCAATGAGGTCAACTAAAATGTATAGTTAAAAGAATGGCAAAAACGGCCTTCTTTTTTAATCTTAAACAACAGGGTTATCTATCTATCTATCTATCTATCTATCTATCTATCTATCTATCTATCTATCTATCTATCTATCTATCTATCTATCTATCTATCTATCTATCTATCATATGGCAAAAATGTTAAAAAGCATATTACAGTTACATTCTCAATGAGCAAATAGGAAACTATTTACTCAGTTAACAAATTCAAAGGTAGACTATTTATGTAGTCAATACATAACAGCAGCAGTGGTGGGATTCAAGTATGTGAACAACAAGTTCTCTGTATGGATGTCACTTCCGGAAGTCCATTTTGGGTCTGGGAAACAAAAAATTAGCTACCGGTTCTGCCGAAGTGGTGCAAACCGGCTGAATCCCACTACTGAACAGCAGGATTATTGATAGGCACATTAGTGGTTGCTGATGGGTATGTCATAATGCATCTAATTTCAACAAAGTATTTAAAAACATCACTAGCCTAGATTCCTACTGGAAAATTTCATTTATATAAGTCTATCTTTCTTTTTCAAACTAAGCAGCATTTTTTTTGTTGTCGTTGTTGTGAAAATGTGTAGATTTAATCAACTGAACTAAAACTCCTCCAGAAAATAGAGCTGGTGGTCCCAGATTCTTGTCTTTTCAATTGGTTTGGGTTCTAACTTTAAACAAAATTTACTTATTTTCTTTGCAGAAGGAGAAAGTTTTGCCTTAAAAAGGGTGGGGTTGCTTTCTCAAAAAATCATAAGATCTCGGGCTTAATTTACCTAGAGCCTCTTGTAGACATGCTGTCTGTCTTATGCCTACTTAGCTTCCAGTCCAGAGGGAGGATCCCATAGATGCAATGGAAGACAGGTATAATCTATCTCCCCATCCCACTTCATCCCCGCCCCTGGGAGTTAAGCTACAGAAATATGTGATTGATCAAAAATCCTATCTTTGGCCATTGAGAACATTCTGATCAGAGGTAACAAAGGAGCTCCAGCGTTTCCAATGGAATACCTATTTCAGGTTTGAATGGAGTTTTGGGCAGGACACTTTCAGGAACACAATTGCCCCCCCCCCAAATATGGAGCCACCTGAATAGGATCAGAAGAGGCCATACCAGAAATAAAGCAAAGGTTTTTTCAGTGGGGAATGGCCGAAAACCCACAGTGAGACTGTGGTGCACCAGAACACATACGTGGTGCAACAAACACATATAGTTCAAAAAGTTCTCAGGAAATTTCAAGACACCTGGAATGATCTCACCACAGCCACAACAGAAGCAGTTAGATGACTAGCTTCTTTAGATATTGAATTATAAAATCTATCCTGTTGCAATTCTATGGCTCCATATTATGGTGATTTTATGGTTTTATCTTAATTTAATATTTTTATCTCCTCTGTCGTATTGCCTACATATTCTCTCTCTCTCTCTCTCTCTCTCTCTCTCTCTCTCTCTCTCTCTCTCTCTCTCTCTCT
>NW_015388213.1:175114-191754 GCF_001527695.2 Protobothrops mucrosquamatus | reverse complement strand
TAGGAAGATTCTTTACAATTAAACAATTTATTCTACTACTACTACTATTACCCTTACCCCTACCCCTATTCTTATTTCCCATTTTGAATTCTGAGAATTCAAGGTTACCCAGTGAACTTCATAGCTGAGTGAGGATTTCAACAATTCTTAGTTCTTTTATTCCGATTTTCTCTGCAAAGTCAGTTGGCAACGCCACAATTTTTTGCTAATTAATTTCTATACCATCATGCTAAGTATATTGAAATGTAACTAAACTGAAATTAAACACTTTAATCACTGTAAACAGAAGATGTTGTTGGTATACAGTACTTTCAAACATCAGAACCACTTTCGAGAATTAACCGTACACTGGGAAACGAACACATTGGCAGTGTTCCTGTTGTCATTGGGCATTACATCTACATTAAACCATGAAGGAAACGGATCAGATTTCTTTCTTTTGTTACGTATGCACATGACTGAAAAAAGAAAAAAGCCTGTGACTCCGAACTAGTTTGCTTTATGTTGCAATGTCTTTTGTGCAAAGCCTCAGAGAGCAATTTGATACTACCTTATAGTACAAAAATATAAAATGAATAAGTGCAAAGCCAAACACTGAGGTGAATTTCTGTTCAAGATTTAAGCCAGTCTTCCAGCAGTCACCTACATAATGATTTTTGGAGAAATGTATAGTAGTCAGTCTAAAAGGGAACCAAATGGAAAGATTATAATTGGTAATGTGTTTCTTTGTAGTCAATATTTAAAACATAATTCTGCATTAGAGTGTACAGTGGTTCAAGCTAGGGATATCCACAGGGGAGGGCTCAACATAGTCAGTATGGTGGCCTCAATTACCCAATCAAAGCCACACTTCCTTTCTTATATATGTTGTGGTACAGGTAAAAAAAACAGGTTGTGACCAGCATCTTGATTTTTTTTTTAATCCCCTCCTTGCAGGACCCCTGATTCAAACCCTTCTTTCATTTTGAAATGCCAAGTGGGCTGCACCAAAGCAGACTCAGAAGCAAGAAACAGATTCTGCTGCTAACTCTCATTTTTGCCTGTGTTGAGTAGAAAACAGTACAATGTATAGTTAGCTTAATTGCACAGAATGGCTGCATTGGCAGAGTCACATAAGTATCCCAGAAAACAACTTGTGTTCTTTTGTGATGCATATATGTGTATGAGCACCACACTCTAGAGTTGGAGATGACTGGATAGAAAAATCTTTACACACACATACACACACACACAAACATACATATATATTAGACACATATACATAAATATATACCTATATCTATCTTTATATCTATATGAGATAGATGGTGTTTCCCTGAAAGTAAGACCTACTCTGAAAATAAGCCCTAGCTTGATTTTGGGGGGTGGGCCTAATATAAGACCTACCCCCCAAATAAGCCCTAGTTTTCGAGCGAGGCACACAACTAAAAATCAAGCTAGGGCCCCGCACCCACTTACCTTGCAGCCAGGCCTCTCCTCACCGGCCCACTTCTGCGGTGTCCCCAGGCTTGCATTTTGCAGGCATTTCCGGAAGGCCACTGCAGCCGAGAATCGAGCTCTGTTCTCAGCTGCAGTGGCCTTTTGGAAAGGCCTTTAACTGCGAAATGCAGACCGGAGCTCCATTCTCAGCTGCAGAATGAAGCTGCTCCTGTGGCCACAGAAGAAGTGGGCTGGCTGGGTGGGGCTATTGGTGCCAGAGGTGAGTGGAAAAGACCCCCCCCCCCAAATAAGACCTGGTGCCTCTTTTGGAGAAAAAAAAATAAGACCAGGTCTTATTTTTGAGGAAACACGGTAGATGATAGATAGATAGATAGATAGATAGATAGATAGATAGATAGATAGATAGATAGATAGATAGATAGATAGATAGATAGATAGATAGATAGATAGATAGATAGATAGACTGACAGACAGACACATACAAAATGTTTACAATTATTTATATACACTAAGAAATCTTTTTATGGCATATATGTCTGGTAGGTGTTCACATAGTAACAGCCATCCTCTGATTTAAACAGGTAGCTTCTAACTTTTCCTCCCTGTTACCTAAAGATGCTACAAAAGAATTTTGCCACCCATAGTCTAAAGATACGTTGCTACAGTTGAACTTTCATGGTCCATCAAAAAATAAATAAATTCCTGGATTTTGTGATAGCAAAACCGGTCTTGGTAATGCACTGTTTCTCCTTTTACTCCAGTGACTGAAATGTTTCTATTTGTAGTTAAGATGGAGTTTCACTAGAAAAATGCTTTGTATGAAATGGTAAGAAAAAAGAAAAGAAAAGGGAAAAGAGAAAAGAAAAGAAAAAAGAAAAGAAGGGAGGAGAGGGGAAGAGAGGAGAAGAGAGGAGAAGACAGGACAGGACAGGACAAGACAGGAGAAGGGACCGGAAAGGTGGAGAGATGAGGCGTAGGGACGGAGAGGTCAGGAGAAAAAGAAAAGAAAAGAAAGGAGGGGGGAGGGGAGGAAAGGATGGGAGAAGGGACGGGAGAGGGGAGGGGAGGGGAGAAGAGAAGAAAAGAAAAGAAAAGAAAAGAAAAGAAAAGAGGGAAGGACAGGACAGGATAAGGAATGAGAGAGGAGGAGAGGGGAGGTGGAGGGAGGGAGAGGAGAGGAGAAAAAGAAAAGAAAAAAGAGAAAAGAAGAGAAGAAAAGAAAAGAGGGGAGGGGAGGAAAGGATTGGAGAAGGGACAGGTGAGGGGAGGGTAGAAGAGAAGAGAAGAAAGAAAAGAAAAGAAAAAGAAAAGAAAAGAAAAAAGGGGAGAGGAGAGGACAGGAGAGGACAGGAGAAGGAATGAGAGAGGAGGAGAGGGGAGGCGGAGGGAGGGAGAGGAGAGGAGAAAAAGAAAAGAGAAAAGAGAAAAGAAAAGAAAAGAAAGGAGGGGAGGGGAGGGGAGGAAACGTTTGGAGAAGGGACAGGTGAGGGGAGGGTAGAAGAGAAGAAAGAAAAGAAAAAGAAAAGAAAAGAGGAGAGGGGAGGGGAGGAGAGGAGAGGAGAGGAGAGGACAGGAGAAGGAACGAGAGAGGAGGAGAGGGGAGGGGAAAGGAGGAGGAGAAAAAGAAAAAAGAAAAAAAAATAAAGGAGGGGGAGGAGAGGGGAGGAGATGAAAGGATGGGAGAAGGGACAGGAGAGGGGGAAAGGGGAGAGGAGAAGAGAAAAAAGAAAAGAAAAGAAAAAGAAAAAGAAACTTATTGGCCTGTACAAGGGCTGTGGCTAAGATCCAAAGAACTACTTTAAGCATTTCTAAGAGATTTACTTGGCCCGATGGAAGGGTGAATGCTTTTGTCTGAATTACAAAAACTCTTCCATAAATCGCATCACTTTTGAAAATGTCATCTGTTAGTTGCTATTTAGCAGGGAGGATTAAGTTTTGAGAAGCAGAAGCCCAAGTCTCCTCTTGGCTTGGGTTCCTCTTTGGATGTTGAACATTTGGCATATTTAGGCGTCTCTCTGGCTTTTTACAAATTAAAATCCTTTTAAATTCAGAACTGGCAATGTTTCCAGGATACTTAGTGGAAGCATTTTATTTTCTTGTTGGAGTGATCCAATCCTCACTCCTCAATTTATATGAAAAAAAAATCTTTCAGACATTTGATTAGTTAAATCACACCCAGACCAATTATATGTAGGAAATATGTAGTTTGTATAGAGCAATCTTGGCTCTTTTATGATTCGTGGACTTCAACTCCCAGAATTCCTGAGCCAGCCACGCTGAAGAGAAAGGGAGAGGTTTCCATGCTGAGCCATGCTGGCTCAGGAATTCTGGGAGTTGAAGTCCACGAGTCATAAAAGAGCCAAGGTTGCCTACCCCTGGGATAGAAGATTTGGTAAATGTAAAGTCAGTCTGAGAATACCACAGTATGGATCACAATCTACGTAGCATTATATAGTGACTTGTTGCAAGATGGTCCATCTGTTTGAATTGGATCATGCTTGGCATTTGATTTCAGCAGATGCAGCTGAAAGCACACAGATGAACCCAGGACCTACTAGGCAGGCCTGTGACCCATTGGTTCATCCTTCGAAAGAAAGGTAATAATAATAAGTCATAATAAGTCATTATTTATTTTCCTAAGCATATAAACAGAATGACCCCAGCAGGCAAATACGCAGTGGGACTGGAAGTTACTTCTGACTTTCCACGGGCTTCCCCATAGATTTTCCTTGTGGGAAACTGGCATTGGAAATCACAATCGCACGACTGTGGGGATACTGCAATGGACCCATGTTTGTGAATAAAACAGGTTTGAACATCATGGAAATTTCAATTCCACCGGAGTAATGGGCGCCAATCCTTTTAATGCATTATTTAAGGATTTCAAGTACCTTGATTCAAACATTGTTGTAATATAATACACCGTTTGGGCTAACTTGAGGATATAAGCAGATAAACCAAATGAGAGTTTTATTAATATATAGATGTGCAGCTCTTTATATTTTCTCAGGATTGCGCAAGGGCTGTGGAGAGCTCTGGAGCATTTTGGGAAATTGATTTCAAAGTATTGCACAGCCCTACCATTTTTATTATGTTTTGTATGTGGAATCATCAATCTTAGGTGCCATAATTTTTAAGAAAAATGAAGCGGAAAAATCCTATTTGTTCCTCTTGTTGAAGAGACTTTTAGCTTGTTTAACTTGAGGACGTGGACAAACTGCTTTGAATTATAAACCTTCCACCTCTTCCTCAGACCCTTGGCTGTAAACTTGGGCAAGTTCTCATTGATCTTTCTGGTCCCTTTCATAGTAATGAAAACAGGATCAAATATTTTCTAAATGCCCACTGAGCCTGAAAAAAGAAACCTAAATTGCTATTGTTAAGCAACATTTTAGGCAACTTCCTGGGTCAGTTGAAGCAAACTGTATTTATTTGTTTTCAATTCTATCTCTATGTTTGTATAATTCTAGATGGTTTCCCTAATGCTCATGTCCCCTTTTCCCCCCACAACACAATACAGTGAGGATTGAGTTGATAAAGAGAGTGTGATTGGTTCAAAGTGTATGGAGATGACCGGACTGAGCCCAAGGGAGGGGTTAAACACATCATCAGTCTTGAATCCCTTTGTGCCCACAAGAGATCTAAATCCAGCCCACCTTGAATTCCATTGAGTCTTATCTACCGTCAGTTTGCTTGGACTACGGGTAGTTGGGAGTTGGTCCATGAGTCATAAAAGAGCCAAGGTTGCCTACCCCTGGCTTGGACCGTTCGTAATAGTAAAGATCACATTCTTGTAGAGAACTTAAGCTTACAATAATCTTTATACCCATTTGAATTGCCTGGATCTTCTGATTTCCCTGGTGCTTGACACACAAAGTCACCCAGAAATCCTGCTACTAAATTTTGCCAGGAATCTTGACTTCTCCAGCATGTTTTCAGGAGGAAAAGAAACAAAAATACCCAGTGCAGGAGTCTCTTTATAAAATAAAATGTACCCCCCCACACACACACACAAAGGAGTGTCCATCCCACTGCACTGAATCCCTCATGGCGTGCTTACTTTCTATTTAGTTTCTAGGCCAGGCGGTACCACAGTTTTTAATTCTGTTCTTTAAACTTCTTTTGTAGTTTGAGGTTTGGTCTGAAGAGATCATCAGATTGTCAGCATGATCAAATCCCCCAATCCAAGTAAGGACATCAAGACAGTTGAGTGGTGGATCCTGGTAAACAAGCTGAAATCTAATCCTGACAAGGTAAACATGATCTGGGCTAGATCATCTACTGATATGGATGGAGAGGGACAACCTGTTCCGAGACCAGCAGCACATCCCCCAATGATGTAAATATTCCATTTGGAAAAATGTGAGGACTTTTTATAGAACTGCACATGGCACAAGAGCTCTGGTTTAAGCAGATTTGACTCTTGCCCTTGCCCAGGCACTTCACAGTGAAGCTGGAAGCAGATGAGTTTCTGTAATTCATGCTTTGATTGACTGAAGTTCAGACCGTTGTCAAGCTCTTTATATGGAACTTGAAGAAGGCGTAGAACAGGGCTCTCCAACCTTGGCAAATTTAAGACTTCTGGACTTCAACTCCCAGAATGCTGGCTGAGGAATTCTGGGAGTTGAAGTCCACAAGTCTTAAAGTTGCCAAGGTTGGAGACCCCTGGCATAGAAGATTGGCACAAAAAATGGGCAGCAGGAATGCTTGCAGAAGGGATGCATTCTGGGTATATTATATACTTATAAATAAAGTGCTGCTTTTAACCTCTCAACCCCAAAATAATCTGCACCAGTTTATCTGTACAACTGCTGTAGATGCAACAGGCCTATTATTGTAATTACTTTTAGATTGTTGCTGTCTGGAGTATTTACTTTAATAACCCCATCACCATGGAAGTAGTGGGAAAATATATGCTCTTATTTATTTATTTAGAAGATCCCTCAAAGTCCGTTTTTAGATGACTGTTTACATTTCTCAGCTTTTGAACAATCATTTGGCTTTTTTCAGCTGATCCTGTTTTAAATTTCTGTGCCTGCTGGCTCTAATGTTTCACCAGTGATTCTATAATTTTAATATTTGTGTTTATACATGCAGTGGGCTACTTGAGTAGATATTCTATAAAATGAAAATAAGAGAAAGAGAAAGAGAAATACACAACAAAGGTAAGGTGTTTTTTTTATTTTAGCAAACAGGTATATATAATTGTGATTATAATTCAGGAAATCCCATTGAACACCATGGCCCAGCAAAGTAGAAAATGCAGATTAGTGCTATCCAGTTTGAAATAAGAAGGAGAATGTGTTTATTTTATATTCTTTTCTTCAAGAATTTGTACAAAGAAACCTCCTTCCTCCATGTTTTTCTAAAACAACTTGGATAGGCTGGCTAACAGATACTATAGTAAATGAACATCCATGGCTAAGATTGGACTTGAACCTGCTCTTTCTAATTCTAATACTTCAAACACCAACATCACTGGATCACACTAGTCCTCATGATCCTGCCCGTTGGATGAACCTTATGATTTATTTGTAGTAAAGATGCACACCTAAATAAATGCAGATCCAAAATTTCAAGCATGCATTGATGTTAGGAATATCTATTGCCTAAATATTACTAATTCAAATGTGCTCAACAAATAGCTATGATAAATAAAATGATTTTGATTGCCTTATTGCAGGTGTATTTTACAATAAAAATTGGAAAGTTTTGCTGATACAGTGTGTCTAAACTGATTTTGGTAGGGGGAAAAGTGAATGCTATAAAGAACAAAGATAAATGAACAACAAGAAGAGTTATTTTATCATGCATGACGGATGTGTAGAAATTTAGAAATTTTGCACTTACAGAGATTCAGAGGATTTTAAAGATTAATATTGGACTGAAAACAGAACTTTTCTCCCTCAGATTAATGGAAAAACAGAAGAAAAGAGCATATATGATTTGTGTGTGTGTGTGTGGTGTGTGTGCGTGCGTGCGTAAGTTAACTCCGGTGAGATTATTATATGCATAAAATTGGAAAGATTTGGCAAAACCTACAATGGAGGAACAGCTGGTGAAAATGATAGAACTTGCTGAAATGGCCAAATTAACTTGTGATTTAAAGCTCTGATGATTAGACAGGATAGATTATAGACAGAAGAGAGTCATAATGTACCTTTATAGAGAGAAGTTAAAATATAATTGCACTTATACAATAACTGCTGTGGAGAAGATCAGAAGCTACTTCTTTATATCCTTCTTTTGTTGTTTTTTTATTCTTATTGAAGTTTTAGCTTTTGCCTTTTATTTCTTCCTTTCTCTTTTATATTCTTTGTTGTATTTTACTTTGTATTAGTTCTTATTATTGTTGTTAAAACTTTTCAATAAATTTAACAGTAAAATAAAATAATCATAAAATCAATTAATAAATATATATACAGTAAAAGAACTAAAGGAGTTATGCATTTATCGAACATTTTAGAACTATGGAATAATATTTCAGGACATACTGTCTTTGATCGGAAGATAACATTGAATTAATATTTTTTTCAGAGCACGTTTTATATAATTTCTACACTGCAATACAATATATATTCATAGAGAGAGAAAACTAATTCTCACTATTGGATAGAATTGCAGACTTAAAGAAACACGATTCCTTGAAAAGAGAAACCATGACTTAAAATCTGTTTTACAAGCGTACAGCAGCTTTCTTGGTATATACCGTACTTAAAAAGTTAAGTAGAAATATTGGTTCATATTGGATACTGTTAATAACTTGGTAGTGCTTTTAAACATTTTAATATAATAGAGAAATCTTTGCTACTCCAAATTAATGTGACTTAATGGACACTACATTACCATTTGATTCCATTACTTAAAGTAATAGATAAATAAACAAATATACTTTGCATAGACTTTGAAATGCTAACTTTATCCATAATACAACAATGCCTTTTAGTTTTGTTCTAAAGTGAAGGATTGATTGGCACTAGTATTTGCCTTGAAATACTTAAGATACCTTACTTGTAGAGTTTAAAAGTTGAGAGTAAATTTCATAAAATATATATCTTTGCTTTCCTCTAAGGGTTCTTTTAGAGTAATACAATATTTTAAAATACATTAAAAGTTTAAATTAAATGTTTTATCTTTGATTGATGTGATGTGCCCAATTCTTTAAGTGATAGTACTGAGACTTGGAAAACTGATTGATTTTAACTGGATCAAACTCTTGCAACTTACTAGCTTTCATTTTCAGGCTTATTTGTTTTTCACTAATTAATATTTAATATAATAAGTAAATTAAGAAATCAGGTTTCAGCTTATTTTCAAGAAATATAATATTTTAAATAACAGTTCTGGAAATGGAAAGATTTTGAAAAAAACCATAAATAATAAAAAGAGCAACTTAAAAACAAAACAAAACAATGAATTATAATATAACATATTGTACAAATATAAACTTTTGAAGGGGCAAGCAGGCCTCTTTATTGAAAGGAATTCTGTTATATGTTCAATTTTTTTTGCTTATTATTGATTGCGATAGAGACAAGATTGCAGTTTTCTCTGTTCTAACCTGTGATATTTTAAAAAATGGCACAGCAGTTTCCTTACTGTTTCTGAACTTAATTAATATGCAATAATATCCCCCTCCCAATGTAAGTTTAATAAACTGAGGGTTCATTTTCCTTATTGTGGGCACTGCACGCATTTCCAGCCACAGGAAATTCATGGATTTAATTGCAATTTGTGACATCAATAAAGTTCCAGTAAAAGTAGGACTCTATAAGTAGCAATATATAGCACCCTTTTCCATGCATCTCAGTGAGGCTACTTATATATAAATAAGATGGCCACCAAAATTATCTGTGTAACTTAATTGTTACGACATGATCCTCTTTAATGTTTTGCGTATATGCAAAAGAGCCTGTCCTCATATTAAAATTCACTGCCTTAGTTCTTAACAGCATTCCTTTTCTCCTTTGTAATAGCACTTTTGCATGCTATGTTGCTAACTATGATCATTTTTTAAAAACACATTTAAGAAAGTTGAACAAATTTTAATTGTGTAAGTGATCATCATAACCCGATTTTGTAGTTCTTAGCATGTTCAGAAGAGGGTATGTCTTAGAGAAAAAAGGACAAATGATTACATATACGCAATTAAAATATAGTTGGCTGCAATAAATGTGCATAAGATCTGCTCTTCAAATATTCTCAGTCCCAATGGAGGGAAAAAAATGAAGGCTTTTTTCCCTGTGTCCTGCTACTGATCTTGCCGACTGTCCAAATTAAAAACATGGCAGGCTCATGACCGTATATCTCAGAGGTCTTCAAACTTGGCCCTTTTATGACTTGTGGACTTCAACTCCCAGAATTCCTCAGCCAGCATGCCTGGCTGAGGAATTCTGGGAGTTGAAGTCCACAAGTCATAAAGGGCCAAGTCTGAAGATCCCTGTTATATCTAGTTGGTACATTGTTCAAATCTCATAAGGAACAATATGGGGGCATTTTAGAAAACTTTAAAATCACAGTCAAGCAGATGAGGTAATGGGCTTTTTTTCAGTTAAACATTTCCTTCCATAAAGTCTCTCTCAAGCTGAGCTTCCTGCCTGGTGACTACATGAAACCCAACTAGGTTATGTTCATAGCAGGAGTGTCCGCTAAAGGAGAGTGAAAAATGTCAAGATTGCAGCCACAATGTCAGGTGTGAAAGACCAGGTCCACACATAAGGGTCAATGAAACTGATTTATTGCTAAAAGCCTATGAACAGGAATCTTCTCAACTAATGGTCAGCACTTGGTTAGAGTTAGAAAATGGCCAATGGGACTCAGTGGGGATTCGACTTAGTTCACTTGTGGCTACATAGGGATTCTAGGCTGATCCCTCATTTCACTCTGGCCCAGTTATTCTCCTGCACACAACCATACACTCAAAGACATACCTTTTTTTTAATGTGTATTGCAATGCACATTTAAAAGGGGCAGGGCAGTTTGAGCACATGGTTGTGGGTGCCATCTTGACTTTGCTGAATCCCTTATGGACACTCCTGGCTCTTAGTAACTAATCAGAAATAATATTTTTCACAGTATTTTCTCAGCTTCTCAATCTAGTCTACTGCCTTATATTTCCTGATGGTATCCCATCAAGGTTCTAGCCAGTTTCAACCTTGCTTAGCATTTTACAAGATCAACCAAGGTTAGCCAAGTCTTGCTGCGTGCTGGGACAAATATAATCTAGGAAAATACAGTTGTCAGAAAATACATAATCACCAGCTACAGGATGTGAAATACAGGAGGCTCTATTACAGAGTCTAGAGATGATGCTTTTGGCGAAGGAAGTTCCTCCAGACCAGGGGTAGGCAACCTTGGCTCTTTAATGACTCGTGGACTTCAACTCCCAGAATTCCTGAGCCAGATCAAATAGTCTCAAAAAGGGGTTTATTGGTCAGGACTGCACCTGGATAGGAAGGACAGCTGGAGCCTCAATCATTGGTACCTCCCCCACATCTTGCATTGATATTTTATACATTAAATGGTTAAAAATAGTTTCATACCAGGTCTAAAGTTGATGTTCATGCACTTTTAAACCTAAGCCATAAAATCAAGGCTTGTCTCTATGTGTTCTTCCTCTGAGATTTTATTAACAGCAAGAACCTGGAGGGAGTAAGTATGAATGGAATATTCCAGCCCGTTTTTAGGAGGCATCTGTAATATCTTTCACTCAAACAGACCTTGCCTGCTATACCAGGGATATATCAGTGACCTTGTAATAATGGATAATTCTAGGTAGAGAGGGAAAGTTGGATCATTTAGTTTCTGGTCAGATCTCAAATCTAAAACAAAAGTTCCATTCCTCCCAACCAATTGTACATGCACTAAATGCAAACTTTCAAATCAGTGGCACAGAAAATGGCAGATGCTGAAAGTCTCCCTATCGCTCCCAATTTCATATAACACTGGCTATTTGTTTCACATAACATTATTGCGATCATTGACCAGCAGAAAGAAAGAAGAAAATAGTTTTCAAATAGCCGGAACATTCAAAAATAAACAGGGAGGAGCATAACATAGAAAACTATGCTAAAAGGCGTCATACTTATTAATGAAAATTAATCTCAAGGGAGAGAAAAGTAAGGTTTTACGTTTAGGCAAGAAAAATCAAAAGCACAGGTACAGAATAGATGGCATCTGGCTCAACTGTGTAGTAGTAACTGTGAGAAGGATTTTGGAGACCTAGTGGACACTCACCTAAATATGAGCCAGCAGTGTGCTGCATCTACCAAAAAAGCCAACACAGTCCTAGGCTGCATTAACAGAGGGATAGAATCAAGATCAAATGAAGTGTTAATGCCATTTTATAATGCCTTGGTAAGATCACACTTGAAATATTGTGTCCAGTTTTGGTCGCCACAATATAAAAAAGATGTTGAGGCTCTAGAAAGAGTGCAACAAAGATGATTATGGGACGGAAGGATAAAATATATGAAGAATGATTGCAGGAATTGGATATTTCCTGACAGAACAATTAATCAGTGGAACAACCTGCCTCCAGAAGCGGTGAATGCTCCAACACTGGAAGTTTTTAAGAAGAGACTGGACAGCCATTTGTCTGAAATGGTATAGAGTTTCCTGCCTGAGCAGGGGATTGGAATAGATGACCTCCAAGATCCCTTCCAACTTTACTACTACTACTACTACTACTACTACTACTACTACTACTATTATTATTATTATTATTAAGAGAAGGACTAGGGGTGACATGATAGCAGTCTTCCAATATCTCAGGGGCTGCCACAAAGAAGAGGGAGTCAAGCTATTTTCCAAAGCATCTGAAGGCAGGACAAGAAGCAATGGAGGGAAACTAATCAAGGAGAGAAGCAACCTAGAACTAAGAAGAAATTTCCTGGCAGTGAGAACAATAAACCAGTGGAAAGACTTGCTTTCAGAAGTTGTGGGTGCTCCAACACTGGAGGTTTTTAAGTTGTACTGTATCTTCCTCAGATTTTTTAGGGATTTTATAATTTTATGTAGCTAACGTAAAAATAACCAGTTGGTAATGCTGAGGCAAAGCCATTTCCTAGTCAAACAAGTTCAATTGCTCTTAATTATTCTTTGTCTAATTTTATATGCCACCACCCAAAATCTGGCAATCTTCTATGTTATTTCCCGATTAATATCAGAAAGTAAAAATTGCTTGTACTGATGATCATGATATCCTGTTTTAGTAGCCAGAGATGAGGGAAGACTGGCTATTTGTAAAACAAGCCTGCATTCAAGAGCAGACTCTACGATTATCATCCATCCATCGGCCCTTGATTCTTAACCTTTTCCAGCAGGAGGAAACAAGGTGTAAAAACAAATGCCTGCTCAACTCAATGGAGCAGACCTGGCTGCAATGTGGCTTCATTCAGACAAGACTGTGCCTGCAGCAAGGAACACACACTGATGTTGCAATGCTATCACAGCTGATAATAAAGAGGACATAGACAGGTGCATTGTGTTATCCTAACGTTTTGTTTCCTCCAGCACAAGCCAATACACAGTCCCTTTGCATCCCACAACTGAATCAACACAAGGCAAACCCCCCCCAAAAAAACCCAGAGGCAAAGAAGGCTAGGAAATGCTATCCTTACCTTTCTGCTGATTTGAGATGGCTTATTGCTCCTAGAGAGACCCTGTCATAACTTCTCTTACATGGAGCTCCTTAGCTATTGAATAAGACAGAAATTGGCTTCAGCAACTTATGTGGCTTTGAAGATCAAGAGAGTGGATCCTCCCAAGCACCCCCCCCCCCCCCCCCACACACACCCCAGACATGCAAGTCTTAGTCATAGCCACTGTCATCACAGTCCAATTGGCAATTGATTGAGAATTCACTTTCATTCTAAATCTATTCTGGGATTTTTCTAAAGTAATTGATGCAGAGTATATAATGGGCAGGGGAAACCCCAAGCCTAGATAATACTTTCCCTCCCCTTTTTCTTTCCTCTTTCCTCTCCTCTCTGCTCCATAGAAATTGACATGTAGGAAGAACACAATGGAAAGTATCACCTACAGTGACTCATATCCTGGGCTGGCCTGGCACACCTCACTTTTGTAATCTTTTACACACACAGCTAAGTACATTAACAAGGTCAAATTTCTATAATAGATTCTGGGCATTTGATTCTTGAGAGGGAAAAATGGAGGGATTCTATGTCACCGTGGCAGAAGGCCAAGTGTTTGGAGAAAGAGAAGGCCTAAAGTTTTTGTAAAGTTTCTGTTTCTTGTTTGTTTGAAAGTGGTAGTTAGTTACAACAATAACAACAACAACAATATTATTATTATTATTATTATTATTATTATTATTATTATTAATAATAATAATAATAATAATAATAATAATAATAATAATAATAAAGTTGGAAGGGACCTTGAAGGTCATCTAGTCCAACCCCCTGCTCAAGCAGGAAACCCTATACCATTTCGGACAAATGGCTGTCCAGTTTCTTCTTAAAAACTTCCAGTGTTGGCACATTCACTGCTTCTGGAGGCAGGTTGTTCCACTGGTTAATTATTCTAACTGTCAGGAAGTTTCTCCTTAGTTCTAGGTTGCTTCTCTCCTTGCTTAGTAATAATAATAATAATAATGATAAAGTTGGAAGGGACCTTTGAGGTCATCTAGTCCAACCCCCTGCTCAGGCAGGAAATCCTATACCATTTTGGACAAATGGCTGTCCAGTTTCTTCTTAAAAACTTCCAGTGTTGGCACATTCACTGCTTCTGGAGGCAGGTTGTTCCACTGGTTAATTATTCTAACTGTCAGGAAGTTTCTCCTTAGTTCTAGGTTGCTTCTCTCTTTGGTTAACTTCCACCCGTTGCTCCTTGTCCTGCCTTCAGGCGCTTTGGAAAATAGCTTGACTCCCTCTTCTTTGTGGCAGCCCCTGAGATATTGGAACACTGCTATCATGTCCCCCCTCGTCCTTCTCTTTGTTAAACAAGACATACCCAATTCCAGCAACCGTTCCTTATATGTTTTAGCCTCCAGTCCCCTAATCATCTTTGTTGCTCTTCTCTGTACTCTTTCTAGAGTCTCAGCATCTTTTTTACATCCTGGTGACCAAAACTGGATGCAGTATTCCAAGTGTGGCCTTACCAGGGCATTGTAAAGTGGTATTAATACTTCACGTGAGCTTGATACTATCCCTCTGTTAATGCAGCTTAGCACTGTGTTGGCTTTTTTGGCAGCTGCAGCACACTGCTGGCTCATATTTAAATGATTGTCCACTAGGACTCCGAGGTCCCTCTCACAGTTACTACTATTGAGCAAGGTACCCCCTATACTATACCTGTACATTTGGGTTTTTTTGCCTAAATGTAGAACCTTACTTTTTTCACCATTGAATGTTACGTGCAAAAGGTGGCTCAGAAGGTCAATTTTTCATTCCATGGTCTTACTGATATAGATTTTGCAAACCCAGATCTGGTCAGCACTAAAATGAGATTGCTTGGAAATGCATTTGAAATGGATGTGTGACTACAGTAATCCTCAACTTACAACCAAAATTTCCATTGCTAAGTGAGACCATGGTTAAGTGAATTTTGCCCCAATTTACAACCTTCCTTGCCACAACTGAATCACTGCAGCTGTTAAGTTAGTAACACGGTCATTAAATGAATCTGGCTTCCCCACTGACTTTGCTTGTCAGAAGGTCACAAAAGGTGATCACATGACCGCCCGGGACACTGCAATGGTCATAAATACGAGTCGGTTGCCAAGCATCCGACTTTTCATCATGTAACCATGGATATGTTGCAATGGTTGTAAGTGTGAAAAATGATCGTAAGTTACCATTTTCAGTGCCGTTGTAACTTTGCCATTGAAGATTGAAGTCTCTAAGCGAATTGTTGTAAGACGAGGACTAACTGTGCTATGCCATCTGTTTAGAGCACATGGAATTTTTGACCTATAAGAGCAGTTGCCACTAATTACAGACACAAGGGTAGGTTTCTGGGTTTTATTGGACATTTTTTTAAAACACTTCTAACGACTTTTATGTTCGCTTTGCAACACCCCCCCAAGAGACATTTGAAATTTAACAGAATATAAAAACTGCTTATAAAATAATTTATTTGTGCTAGCAGCAGGCAACAGAAGTCTCCCTCCGTGTCTCAATCTCTCAAGTGGCATAATGCACCCGCTTTCTAAACCCAGACTTTTTTTTTCCCCCGTTTCTTTTACAAGATTGCTTTTGGGCCTGACACAGACAAATGAGTGCTTTGTCTGAAAATTTGTCCACTTCAGAAACAAGGGGATGAAAGCCTCCTTTTATCAGTAAGATAACAACGTGGTATAACTGAGAGCAACCTTACCAGTTTACTTTCTACTAAATTAATATTTATTTAATCTATAGGTTAAAATGTCCAAATACAACGGAAGTAGGAAATATTTTGAAATACGAAGTACCCCAAAAAAAGTTGATACAAAAAAGACTGCTACAACTGAATTAAAAAGTAAAAAAGAAAAAATATATTACTTTTTTTGCGATTCGTTTACCACCTTTCCTTCCATTTCCATCCCCAGTCACACGTTGCAGTTTAGATATTGGAACTTTGCATCAAACTTTAATAATTGCTGGCAGTCTCCAGTTGAGTGGATGTTCCAGATGTGTAAATCTGCTTACTCTATGATATAATATTTTGTAAAGGATCCATTCCTGCATGAATTTAATTAATCTTCTATTGTGGTTATTTATTTAGTTAGTTAGTTTCTATACATTGTCAATTTTGGCTGTGCAGCATAGTCTCCAATTTTAGTTTCCTGGACTAATACTGAAGCCAAGAAATTTTTTCCCCAATGTTGTGCTAGGCTTATTGTTGTGGTCAATTTATGTCTTAGTAAACTGTAATATTTTTTCATTTATATGTTCTGGAATTATGCCTAATAGAAATGTCTGTGGTTTCAGTTCAAATTTTATCTTTAGAATTTTTGAGGATTTAAAAAGTATATTTATTTTCAATACTTCTGAATTTTATTTTATTTTATTTTATTTTATTTTTTGCATGACAAACGCATGTGGAAACTATGCTGGTGGGATTTCCAACAATTGCTATTATATGTTTTATCTATCTTAGCATTCATAGGCAGAGTTATATACCATCCGTAGAGCATTTTGTATAATTTTCCCTTACATTGCAGCTTGGAGTAAATTTTACTGTTGACTTAAATTTGA
>NW_015388213.1:170096-174464 GCF_001527695.2 Protobothrops mucrosquamatus | reverse complement strand
TGCTAAATGGTTGGTCAATCCAGTTTGCAAAAAGTCCAGGAACAGGAGATTCATATACAATAATTGAAAGGGAAATCATCCCACCTTAGGGAAGGATGTCATTGAAGATTCTCAAGTGGAGTTGTCTGGAAGTTGAATCACAGCAACCAAACTTCTTTTCTTTTTGGGTTCAAAACGTTTTACTGCTCATTTATGCCAGAAGGAAGGAATCCGGAAAATCCTTTCCCCAACAGAGATGGAGGCCTCAGACATAACCTGTCCCCTCCCCCCATTTTTTTATGCTGTGCTCTTTCAATCCCCAAGAAGATTAAGACCACTTCATAGGTGCCCCAGGAAGATCACGTTTAACAACCCATCTTAGGTGAAGGATTTAGGAGTTGGAACCATGACTCTCTGCCTACTCACCTAGCAAGCCTATCCAGGTTAGATGAGATATGAAGTCTCCCTGGTGCGCCTATATGGGGTCCCTCTGACCAACTTGCTTCAGACCAAAGAAGCTATTTGGATAAGGAGTGAAATGTTACGAACCAACGAGAAACGAAGTCCAGTTGCCACGACTCAACTTCCAGACTTAGAGAGGAATGTGGAGTTCATTTAAGAAGTCCATTGCAGTTGGAGAAGCTAATAAATTTAAATAAATACATACTATTACGGGTAATTCTTGCTAGGTCTCTGCTAGGAAGGGCTTGACCTCGTGCCATTGTGACATCTGCAGGCCCATCCACATCTAGGAAGCAGAGGTGGATGCTCAGCCAGTAGGGAAAAAATATTTGTCCCCCTTGGTCCAAATTATGTCCAGAGAAAATTCTTTGGCAAAATCTGAGTCAGGACAGAGGAGAGGTGAATATAAGAAATAATTGATGGAAGAGATTAGAAATTGCCTTTTCATTTTACTTTCTTTAAGATTTAGGCTAACCCTGTTGCAAACTATTTTTGCAGGATGGCAAAAAGAAAAAAGAAAAAAGAAAAAGTGCAGCCTAACAAAGGAATTGCAACATAGGGAAACCCCAGAGTTGCATCCTCAATCAAGGAGCAGCGTTCCACCTCCTGAAATTCCCACAGCTCTGCTGCCATTCCTGAAAACAGAAAGAACCCCAGGTACAGGGACAAGGAGCTGCGTAGTTTTCCCCAAAGTTGCCAATCAATCAGATCCCTAGGATTTCGTGCTGGGAAGCCCTTAGCTCAGACCTGGGCATTTTATGGCTCCCGGCCCTTTGGCTGTCTCTGTTCAGCCTGTGTTGAGGTCATTTTGAAGTTAGAAAATAAAATGCAAGTAAGCGCACCGCAGAAGGCAAGAGAAGAAGCCGAGTGTGCTCCTTTGGTCCAGTGGCCCCCAATCTTTTAGGCACCAGGGACTGCTTCCGTGGAGAGAAGGTTTTCCACAGACCGGAGAGGGTGTGGTTTGGTATGCTGCCTGCATCCTGTGAACGGGCCTTCACTTGTTTGCACGGGCCGGTTTCTGGCATGTCGTAGCCTGGTTCTGGTTCACGGACAGGGGGTTGGGGACCCCTGCTTTAGTCAACTGGTGAGAGAAAAGGCTTTTCTGCATCTGCAGCAGAAGAGCAATGGCCAGGCTAAGGCAAGGTAAAGAGACTCCAAGCTTTGTTCTCTATCAACCGTGGGCACCAACAGTAGAATTAAATTCACCCTATTGGTTCGGTCCTCCACAACAGTCCCAGTTTCTCATGTGGCCCCCTGAGAAAATTAATTGCCCACTTCTCCCTGCCTTAGCCTCTATAAAAATCTTTGCTGGGGGTTGAAAAATAGAAACTCAAAAATTCTTATAATAAGCATGGTTTTTTCTCCTCAGAGTTGTGCCTGTCCACGTATCTGCTGAAAATTCATTTTAGTCTTCAAAGCTTGTCTAAACAATATTTTCCTTTAAAACAAAAACAAAAAAAAACTACTCTAAATGATTGCATCCTAATTTAAGAAATCTGGCCTTTTCTCCCTACAGATGTCTGATAATTAATTATATCTGTTCCTTCCAGAAAGGCTGTGGCTCTATATTTATACCAAATCTGTACAAGGAGAAAACACAGGCGAAGCTCCAGAACAACAATGTAGCCTTCGGTCTAGACTTCTAAAATGATCTGTGGCTGAAGAAAATTGCATAAATATAAGACTGCAGATGATAATCACTCCCTTTACCTTCTTGCTTGGGCAGAAAGCAATTTCAAGATGGCAACTGTTGGTAAGTTATAGCATCTTATAATAATAAGTCCAGTGCTGTGAGGTTTAATATCATGGTAAATGGTATCTGGTCAGGACCTGTCTCATCTTCTGTAAATAAACAGTATCGGCAAGCAAGATCCAATATTATGTCTTTTTTCTTTTCTTTTTAGAAATGACGTCTTCTAAATACGGTATTCTATCTAGGCAGCCAAAACAGTCTCCAGTTTGCTTCTATAAATATACCCGTGCTCTGTATTGAAAAGATTCACAGTACATATAGCCTTGTACATTTTATAAAAAGATGTGCTGGAAAAGTGTTAATCTTAAATTGAAACATTTATACATACCAATAGATTTTGGGCATGTATCTATGCCTGGCCATGGTTTTTTATTTGTTTTGCTCCTTTTTTTATTAGAAAAATCAGCAGATATATGTTTCTAGTGAAGATGACTTGGAAAGGTATCAGGGTACAGGTAGTCCTTGACGTATGGCTACAACTGAGCCCAGAATTTCTGTTGCTAAATAAGACATTTGTTAAGTCAACATTATACCATTTTTGATCTTTCTTGCCACAGTTGCTAAGTGAATGACTGCAAAAGGCGATCACGTGATCCCGGGATACTACACCCGTCACAAATATGAGTCAGTTGCCAAGCGTCTGAATTTGGATCAAGTGACTGTGGAAATGCTGCAACAATCATAAGTTTGAAAAGTCTTATGTCACTTTTTTTCAGTGCCTTTGTAACCTTGAACGATTACTAAATGAAGGACTATTTGTAGTTACGTTGGATTTGATTGGAGTCTTTGAACATTCAAATCAACATTTAAATTCAGGTCCTGAATTGAATCAGGCTGATTTCCAAATGGAACCTGTGATCAATACATTTTCCTACGAAAAGCTTGATAGGCCTGATAAACTAACAGAATGAAACAAAGAAGCAATCATATGTTCTTCATGCAGAAATAATTATCTCCATTGAATTCCTCAAAATGCCACCAGGCTTTCTACAAGCTTTGCAAGTTTCTGGCTTAGTTTATGCTATAATTCCCCATCCAAGAGCGGATTAAGGCAAGCTTCCAAATGCATCTGAATCCAATAGTAGAAACCAAAGCTGGAACATGGAAGATGCCAGTTTTGGACGCATTCATATGTATTAAACTCATTGCAGATATAAATGCAGCACATCAAGAAGAAAATATCTACTTTTCTTCCTGTCGGAAAATGCGTTTGTTTGTTGGTTAGTTTTCCAGCTCCAAGATTGTGTAGTTTTCCATTCTCTCAGTTTACAAGAATATTCCTTTATTGTGCACGTAGACACAGCTTTAATTTACTTAGAGATTAGATAAGCGCATCAATTATTAATGGTTTTTATACACCACTGTCCCACAGGAAGATTCCCAATATTCACACCATCAAAATATCAATAAAATAAGTAAATAAAAGGAACATTCTCCAAAACCTGTTTCTGTAATCCAGAGTGAAAATCCTTATAAATAAAAAGTTTATGAAATAATTCCATTTCAACTATCTTTCTATTCCTCATCACAGAGGCCACGATCTGATGTGAACAAAGCGATGGACCAACTACAGGAAAACCTGTCTCTGACCATCTTCTTGACCTTCATCTATGAGGGGAACCCTCAGTATTCCAATTTATGATGAACAGACTAGTTGGATTGGTTCTACTTGAAGGATATTTATTTACTTATTTCAGGGGTCCCCAACCCCTGGTCCTTGGAGTGGCACTGGTCCATGCCAGAAATCAGGCCGCGCAAACAAGCGAATCCCCATCCGCAGGATGCAGGCAGCATGTGAAACCACACCCCCTCTGGTCCGCAATAAAAACCTCTCTCCACAGAACCGGTCCCTGGTGTCCAAAAGGTTGGGAGGCCGCTGATTTAATTTCATCTATATGCCACCTACAGTATCTCATCAATAAAGCAACTCTGGGTGGTTGAGATTACTCCTGAAGACTCCTGGGAGCTAATGGGATTATTTATTTATTTATTTATTTATTATTCGAATTTATATCCCGCCCTTCTCCTTGCGGACTCAGGGCGGCTGACAATCGATTAAAAACACCAATAACAATTACAAAATTAAAATTAATTAAAATGAAATATTTAAATTGTCTGATTAAAATATGATTAAAAACCCCTCTAAAAACCCCTCTTAAAAATTGCCCTAGGCC
>NW_015388213.1:166206-168925 GCF_001527695.2 Protobothrops mucrosquamatus | reverse complement strand
CCTCCTTTAAGGTCGCGGGGAAGACACCCTCCCGTAAAGAAGCGTTTATAATTCCCTGGAGCCAGGCTCGTGTACCCTCCCGAGCCGCCAGTACCAGCCAGGAGGGGCACGGATCCAATAAACATGTGGTCGCATTCAGCCTCCCCAGGATCCTGTCCACATCCTCGGGAGCCACAGAGTCAAACTCCTCCCATTAAAACTAGCTCAATTGTATTTGCAAACATATTGCGAGACAACACCCACAAATCTGGTATGCCATGCCTGGGCAACTACATTTTGAATCAATTGGAGTTTCTAGGTAGTTTTCACGGACAACCCTAAATGGAGCTCCCTGCAATCATCTTTGAGATGGTCATGGCAGGATTTACTGTTGCCAAGGTTGATCTAGAACCGTGATGGCGAACCTTTTAGAAACTGAGTGCCCAAAAACTGGCCCCGCCCCTGCTCCACCCCCTGCCCCGCCGTTGCCTCGCCCCACCCTGCCTGTCCACAGGGCCATTCACTGCCTCCAGGGCCCGCCGCAGATTGCCCAGGCAGCCCAGCAGTGCCTTGGCGGCCATGCCCTCTACCCACGCCCCGCAGCATCAACTGTGCATGTTGGGGCATGAGGGCAGAGTGTTGTCTATGCTGCCTGGCTGCCACGTCCTTGGCTGCGCTGCTTTGCGTGGGCCACGCTCAGGGGAACTCTCCTCCAGGGAGGCTGCTGATGAGGGGGTCACGGGCGGAGACAAGGCTGGGGTAACGGCATGTGTGCCCACAGAGAGGGCTCCAAGTGCCGCCTCTGGCACCCGTGCCATAAGTTTGCCACCACTGGTCTAGAGTAACATCTTTCAACAAACAACAAGGTTTATAAAATGATTGGGTAAGAATTAGTGTTGGCTTCCTCTGCCAAACAGCAGGTCTGCAATAGTGTAGTCCCTGAGCAGGCTTCACCACATAATTTTTGCATAAGTAGATTTGACTAACAAATTTACGGGAGAAATCCCAAGCTTTTCTTCCCTCTTCTTCTGTTCTGCTGCCCAGTTCAGGAACTACATAATTAGGTGAACAAACACATAAATCTTTCGACACCCAAAACTCATTTTTGGCTTTCCTCCTAGGAAGGGTGCTGTCGTTTCATTCAGAGCACAGCACGGAAGATTTGTAAAAAGCCAGTCTAAATGTCAGCAAAAGGGAGACCTCATTAGGAATGCGTGACTCATCGGAGGAAAAAATTAGGTTTACACTGAGTAATTAATTTCTTTTTGTCCCAGTTTCTAATCCCCAAAAACGTTGGCGCTTGGCTAAAGAGGGGAGAAAGCAAAGATTTTTTTAAAAAATCCTACCACCACAGTTTTTACAAACAACTTATTTATATAAAAAGCAAATTGCAATTTCTTTGTAGCCAAACAGTCGGAATGCATTTATTTTATTTAATACGAGGGCAATAGAAGAAGGGGACGACAGAGAATGAGGTGGCTGGATGGAGTCACTGAAGCAGTAGGCGTGAACTTAAATGGACTCCAGAAGATGGTAGAGGACAGGAAGGCCTGGAGGAACGTCGTCCATGGGGTTGCGATGGGTCGGACACGACTTCGCAATTAACAACAACAACAAATAAATATATAAATAATGTATTTGTTACAACGATGGAAATGTTTTTGCTTCAAGGGTTGCACGCACCCGGGAGAGACTCTCTTGTCAGAAGTGGGCAGTTCCCCCCACACACACACACACTCTACTTGATACAAATTAAAGCTGCATAAAATTTTCCCAACTTTCTTTGGGGTATATGAAAGAAAATCCCTTATTCCTTCTCACGTTCTCACCATTTATGGTAGGAAGGAATGTTCAGTCTGTACTCTTGGCACATTGTAATTTCCTCAGCTTCTGAGGAAATAATTAAATGTGGCAGCAACCAAAAATGGGAGCACCTTCTCCTGTTTTAGGGGCTGGTCAACAAGATGAGCATCAGCTGGGGACCCAGGAATAGGACTGCAAGCTGTATTGTTGTGTCCTGAAGACAGTGATCGGTTTATTTTGTTCAAATAGGGCTGGACGGGACCTTGGAAGTCTTCTAGTGCAACTCTCTGCCCAAGATAGGACTCTTTATACTATCCCAGACAAATGGTTGTCCAATCTTTTTTTAAAAAAACATCCAGCAATGGAAAATATGTTCTAATGACATATAATGTAACACAACAGAATAGACCAGGGGTAGGCCATCTTGGCTCTTTTATGACTCGTGAACTTCAACTCCCAGAATTCCTGAGCCAGCATGGCTGGCTCAGGAATTCTGGGAGTTGAAGTCCATGAGTCATAAAAGAGCCAAGGTGGTCTACCCCTGGACTAGACTATTGTACAAGAAAATGAAAAGGTTTAAAAGTATACCGTGCCTTGCCTGTGAAACTCTTAGTGGGACACACTGAAAACAACACACAAACTGAAAATAAAGACAAAGGAAGGTTGTGTTTATTCTTTGAGGGATTCAGAATCAGGTTAGTTGATTCAGGGGTACCAAGTTGGTCACCCCTTACTGTCACTGATTTCAGTGGGAATGGATGTTATATATTAGCCCGAGCCTAATACTGCCTTATGTAAACAAGGACTTTTTGTGGAAAACAGATAAAATAACCTTATGATTTATGGTTTTGATGATTAGACAGGATAGATTATAGAAAGGAGACATGTCGTAAATTTAAAAAAAGAGATCAATAATAATAATAATAATAATAATAAT
>NW_015388213.1:146573-164826 GCF_001527695.2 Protobothrops mucrosquamatus | reverse complement strand
TTTTCCATTTTTCTTATTCTTGTTTCTTTTTTTTTTGCACCTTAGTTTTCTCTTTTACTTTTTCCTTCTTCTTTTTTCCTTCTTCTATTTTAATTTGTATTAATTTTTACTCTTGTCAAAACTTTCAAAAAAGTCATATGAGAAATAAATAAGAATTTAGGCTGAGGGACGTTTGACCTCCAGTTGTTGTTGAATGGAAAGTCATAACCATCCCAGCCTTCATGAATGAAAGAATGGGGTGACAGAAGTTGTAGTTCAGCCATGATTGCCTAGGCCAGACATGTCAAACTTGCGACGTCACGTGACGTCGCCCAACGTATCGGAGCTTTTTCCCCATTGCTGGCAATGGGGTGGGTGCAGTTTCCTGGGAATGCGTCCGGCCCACGGGCCGGCAGTTTGACACCCCTGGCCTAGGCTGTTAAGGCCATATTAAAAAAAAACCAGGGTATTTTCATAGAAAAAAAAATAGGCAAAGACAAATACTCTCATGAATTCACATATTTGAAGAAGAAAGCTCTGGATCTTAGCTGAGAGATCTTTGTTCCACCAAAGAAAATGACAGGGGGCAAATTGCATTATCTAAAGTTATATGAAATCTAATATGTTATCTCATAAGGAGGTTTCATTCTGTAGTGTATGTCAGAAATAAAGCAATAGTATCCTCGAATCATAGGTTACTTTTACTTCCAAAAGATGTCTTTACCCATTTCAAAGCATCCTTTTTAAGACTCCTACCCATCAGCAGTGTCTTCTCCAGCCTCCAAAAGCCACATGGCCATTTGGGGGAGGAAGTTAATTAAGTTAATGTACATATTAAATCACACACACACAAAGAAATTGGCCAAAAATCCCATTGTCATTCCTTTCTGATATCATAATATCACAACTTTATTTATTCTGACAATGTGGGGGGGGGGGAGATTTCTCAAAGGGCAGCACCTGGTTGAAAAACTGTCCCCATCTTTACTTTATGCATTGCTTAGATACAAGTCTAACCATGTTAAATTTGTATGACAAGGACTTTCATAATTGAAGCTGGACCTGAACTTGGTTTCCCCATATCCAACACTTCAACCATAATTCCATTCCTTCCTTCCCTTCCCTTCCCTTCCCTCCCCTCCCTTCCCCTTCTTTCCTTCTTTCCTTCCTTTCCTTTCCTTTCCTTCCCCTTCTTTCCTTCCTTCCTTTCCTTTCCTTTCCTTTCCTTTTCTTTCCTTTCCTTTCCTTTCCTTTCCCTTCCTTCCTTCCTTCCTTCCTTCCTTCCTTCCTTCCTTCTTTCTTCCTTCCTCTTTTGGCAAGAACAAAACATTCTGTAAATGAAAATCAACCTCTTTATTAAAGATCTTCGCATTGTAGATGTGTGGTCTTAAATAAAAGGCTTTCCTGATTCATTGTTTATGAAGAATGCAGAATATTGATAAAATGTTCAATGATTGCCAGCCATATTTGCTTTCTGTCTCTCTGTGCCTGGTATTTTTCTTCAATGTCAAGTCAGCACATTAGTGATGTTGGTGAACTTTGGACTTTTTCATCCTATTGACAAGCCATCTTTGAAGAATAATTTCTTGGATACCAAACTCATTGTGTATCCCACGGAATCTCTCTGAGAAAAAGGAGTTGGATTAGTGACTCAGTAGAAATAAGATAAATACTCTGGCCATGAGTTTATTGATTGTAGCCTGCAAACCAATTCCTTGGCTAGACTTTAGATTTCAGATATATGCTTCTTAACATAAGGCTCGTTTTATTTCTATGCTGGAAATAAAAACAATCATTTATTATTTTTTTGTTGATTTATGAAATATTAGAAATGTCAGTTTGGATTATTTATCATCTGTAATTATCTGATTTATATTCCACCTTTCTACACAAAAAAACTTGAGGTATTGAATAATTAAAATAACAAAAGGTAAAGTAACAATCTTGGATAAAAATATCTATAAAATATTTATATTTTTATATAATTATAAAATATTTTATATTTTATATTTATATAAGTATAAAAAATCACATGTAAAAGTTTGTAAAGGAGATAACTCTTTAGACAATATTTGATTCATTACTTAAGATTAAACAATAAACTATACATGCAATAATAATAAAGAAAAGGCCCACTAATATTTTAGTTATTTTAATTTCTGCTTAACCATCAATAAAGTGCAACTTCATTTGCTTTACATGCTGAAACTGAGATCCTATACAACCAAATAAATTTCAGTTATTTCACTGCATTTTTTTCTGCTAGAGAAAACTAAAAATATATATTACAATTCCCCAATCGTCTTATTTCCTGTCTCATGATTAATATAATTTCATTCTGTTCCATTTATTTTCTCTGAAGTTCCTCTTTATGACAGCTGCACTGTTCCATTTTCCTGTTTAATAATTATTAGCTTCTAGGCATATAGATGATCATTTTGCAATACCGATATCTTAAAACTCCCTGAAGATTTTAAAAAAGAAGGTTTTAAAGTAGCATGTAATGTTATATACAAGTTTTCTTTTGGAATACACCACATAACAGACTCTAGATGCATTTAATTTCCGACTTCTAATTATTTTTACAAATTAGATGTAAAACTGAACTGTTGGATTGGGTTTGACTTTCTTTCCACTCCATCCCACCCCCAAAATAAGAACTGACTATACAATCTTTACAACCTACCCTTATGAACAGAATTCTCAAGACAAGTTAAGATTTATTGCAGTTCTCATAATTGATCTGCTATTTCACCTTCACTAAAGTACATGCCAATGTTCTTTTGACTGTTAATCTCTCCTATTGTTGGGAATCTCATAATGTTCTGAATTGAAAACCCTCAATTGCTCGGCATGTGCCTACCATAGGTAATCTCAATATTTTTGTTACAATATGAGCCACTTTATTGATAGCTAATCTAAACCACATTAAACCATAAAGAATTAATTCTGGGGGAATGAATAACAAGCATCTGCTAAACCGAGCGGCGCTAAGCTAAGATCAGACTCCCACAATCTTATGATCATATGTGAACTGAACAATGGGTGGTTGAAAAAATATGGTTTGTTCTATTAACATCAAAATAATTTCAATTGTCAATTTCAGGAGGAAATGTCATTCTCGCCTAAATCATGGGCTCCTTAATCTTAGCACCAACACCCTGTCTTCTATACTTCCACTCAAGGGAGAAAAGTAAATATTGAAGGAGTGTAAAAATGTTCCTGCTGATCAGGGCAGAAGGAACAGCTGTATTAAAGTGCCATAGTGCAAGATCCCAATCTTCACCTGCAGCTTCCTTGCTAACATTTTGAGAGGCTAAATCTATAGAAAAACAGGAACCTGTCCTAAATTGGTCCCTCTGGCTCAGCATTGCCTGTATGTAACTGGTGGAGGTGGTCGGAGTTGAGCGTGTCTACCCCAAGTGATCTGTAGGTTTTATTTGAAGGAAGGATAGATGCCTCTTAACTATAACTAGCCTGCCTTCCATTGAGGATCTGCATTCTGCACAAACCAGAAAGAGGGCTGAGAAAATATCTACAGATCCTTCACATCCTTCACATAAACTATTTCAATTTCTCCCCTCAGGACGGAACTATAGGGCATTGCATAACAAAACAACTTGACACAAAGATAGTTTTTTTTCCCGTGCCATCGCTCTGCTAAACATCTAATTCCCACAGCACTGTCTTAAGCCTAAAGATATTTACCCATGTAGTAGGCTGTATTGCTATTATCCTTCTCATCTTTCTCATCTTTTCTCATCTTTCCTACTACCTTCTCCTATTGGTATCTTATGATTTATCACTTATTGTCTGTATCTTATGATTTATGACCTATCACTTTGTTGTTTGTATGTACACTGAGAGCTTATGCACTGGAGACAAATTCCTTGTGTATCCAATCACACTTGGCCAATAAAGAATTCTATTCTATGAAGAATTTTATAAGGCACATAACGTATCTGAAGTAAATGCACCGGGTTAGAGTAGCTACTCCCGTGCCAGCTGACTTGGCAGTAAGTCCAACTAATATATAGGATTTTACCTCTGAGTAAATCTAGAGAGAGGATTGTACTGTAATGCACGTGGCTTGTTGCTATGCAATTTTCTAGTGATGATCTTAAACTGCTAAGATATTAAGCAGCACTTAATTAGCCTAGTTTTAAAGAGTAAGCACCTAGCATCCAGCAAGCAACAAAAGATCAGTTTGTGCTGCAGTTAATAATGGGGAATTAAGTTGTGACTCGTGGGATAAAGCAAGACTGTTGAAAGCAGACTAAAGTTGCCAGTTTTCCTCTCTCAAGCCCTGAACGAGGGAGTTTTATCATTTTCAGTGACTCAGAACAGACTCGGACTAATAATTAAAATGATTCTAATTGGCGCCTTAATTTTTTTTAAAAAGGGCAACTCGCTGCAACGTTTTATTTGTGTAATTACTTTTCTGCCTTTTGTCTTTTTAAGCTAGGTGGATTGAAATAAAACTGAACATGGGATGGGAAAGTTTTTCCTCCTTTTAACTTGAAACATATTTTCCATGTGTGATTATATATATATATATAGCAATGCGTAAGTTAATTGAAGGCTTTTGCTCTTCTTGATGTTGCGACCTTCCTGGAAGACGTCATCCTTTAGAGGTGACATAATTTTCATGTTGTTATTGTTTGGACCACACTACCATCACAGTTAAAAGATATACTTAAATAATAGGAAGCATAGTTTATGGCGGCAATGCCTTCGTCAAGAAACTTAACTTTATTTTTATTTTGTGTATTTTTATCGTTGAATGACTGTAGCAAAACTACTCAGTTAAATGAGCAAATCAGCTTTCTTTGAAAAGTCGCATTGCTACTTTCTAAATCTGTAAGATTGAAACTAGATGTGATTGATAAATGGCAGTATGGAAAGGGTGATGAATACTTAGAAAGCAATCGAAAATTTTCTATAGTGTATATGCACGTACATATCCCACACAAATAAATATGCCCCTATTTATACGTAGGCATAAAATCATTTTGGAAATGATTCTGAAGAAGTGATTTGGAACTTGTGTGAACTCATTAAAATCACCGCCTTCTTTTTCCAGTCTTTGATGCAAAAAAGATGAGGGTGCTTCCATGAACTGATTTGCCAGTATCTCATGACTTCAGTGGTGTTGGTCTTGCATAGGGATCAACAGATCCCTATGCAAGACCAATAAATATAAGCAAATAAAATATAAGCAAATAAAATTGTTTTTGGGTTATCCATGATCTGGATTTTTGCAGTCCAGATATAGTAGACTTGTTCTTGTTTCCATATTTAATTTATTATTTGCCTGAGCGCTGAATAATTCTTGGTTGCTGAATTTCAAATTTTTTTTAATTTCCCCAAATGCTCCTCTCTTAGGTTAACCCTTAGGGGATTTTGGGAACTGTAAATGCTGCTATAGCTAGGTAAATCCAGCACAATTTATGAAGAAAGGAGAGACACCCTCCCCAATAAAACTTTTGTCACACTCCTGAAATCTGAAATTGTCTGTCTTCTAAGTCATTAGAAGACACGAAGTAATGTAACATATTAAGTAGCAGATATACCTAAGATACTTCATAATTATTTTCACCTTTGATATTAAGGGTGTTTGTCTATTCCTTGTTTGAATTGGGTGGTAAATAACACAAGAGAAGCCACTAAAACATTTCATAGATAGCTTTCTGAGAAGTAGAGAAGGAAGTTAGGCAAGAAGGGACCAAATGTCATTTACTAAAATCCTGAGAATTGCAAAGAGGTATGCTATAGTAACTAGTATTGAACTATGACTTGTGCATCCTTTTGCTTAGGTCTCATCTCAGTCACCGACTCATGAAATGAGCTGTAGGCAAGCTATTATTACTCAGCCTCAGTCGTTTATCTCTAGTATGAATATAAAACTATTGGCCAACCTTAACTATTTCAAATGTGTTCTTTAAGTATAGAGTAGAGTAGAGTAGAGTAGAGTAGAGTAGAGTAGAGTAGAGTAGAGTAGAGTAGAGTAGAGTAGGGTAGGGTAGGGTAGGGTAGGGTAGGGTAGGGTAGAACAGAACAGAACAGAACAGAACAGAACAGAATAGAATAGAATAACTTTATTGTCACTTTAAATGTATATTAATCAGCATCCATTAAAATGAGATTTCGTTGCATACAAAGCTCTCAAAGGGTAACCACCTGCAATATATACTGCATAAACATGACAAAAGAAATATATGCAGTAATAGTGGTAAAAGTTGGAAAATCAAATAACAAAAACTCCCTGGCCTTTTGTAACACTCCCTGAAACACTCCTTGGCCTTTTCAGAGAATTTGTGTCAGAGTAAACCAAAGAATATTTGCATCTAGTCCTCTGGCGGTTTCCCAAAAGTACATTTTCAGAGTGCAATCTGCAAACTTAACATAAAAGATGATTAAATCCTGCTCTCTGAGTTTCAAATCCAGCACTCCATCTAAAAAATTGTTCTGGTGCCATTAAAAGGAACGCATTGCTTCTCCTGTAGATCTCATTAGTCATCTCCAAAGCATTTAATACTGTTAAAAACTCATAGTTCCAATACCTGCAAGTACAAGTTGTTGACTAATATTGAATTTATGCTGAAAACCATGTCATTCTTATAACTTACCTTTTTTTTTTTTAGTAGCTCTGAAAATTTAGGTGAAAACTTTGATCCGGTGTGTTTAGTTTTGATGTTTGAGAGTATGATGTGATCCAATTATATAAATCTGTCTATGTGTAAAATATAGCCTTAGCAAAAATATTTGTTTTGAAGTTAACCCTTCTGAGGATTAAGTTCAGATATATAAGTAAAACTGCCTTATGTGCCACTCTAAGCAATCATTGACCCTTCCACAGAACTTCTAAAGAACAGTTTGTTCATAAAACAAACAAATCCATTTAAGATATGTAACTAATATTATTACAATATAATCTTTGTTCAGAGTACTAATTATTTTATCACTGACTTCAGCAGGGTATAGACTGTAGACCTTGAACCACGCCAATTACATGTAGTTCCAGATGGATGATTTATTTATTTAAAATAAAGAGACAGAAAAGTAGTAGGAAATATAGAAAGATACTGACATCTGGGGCTACTGTAAAATTCAAGAAATGCATAACTGCTTTATAAAAAGCTATTTTGGCAACACCCTAAAACTTTAGTGTAGAATGCTGATATTTATGCTGTAATGGAATTTTAAAATTAATTTCCTTCCCGCTTATGCTAAGTTTTCTAGCTGCTGTTTTTACTTTACTTTGAAATGATAACAGTAGATTTTTTAAAAAAAACATCCAGTCTTTGCTTATAGCAATACATATGTTGGGCTTGAAATAGCCTATGTACCTCATTGTAAGAGAAGACCTTTAACATTTGAATGTTAAAAGGTCTATGCCTTTTAATAAAATATCAGAAAAAGTGCTAACAGACTCCTTTCTTTTTTTAAAAAAAAAACAAACCTTTTATTAAGGAGCTTTGTAATATTAAAGGAAAATATAAACTGAAATCAGAAAAAAAGGAAAAAAAGAGAAAAAAAACCCAAAAAAGAAAAGGAAAAGGAAAAAAGAAAAGAAGGGAGTTAGAAAAATGAATATTGAAAGGAGTAACTCCAAATTTTCTTGCAACAAGTTTAGGCAAATTAATAATTGCAGGATCCAATCTGGGTCGGTCACTGGAACTTGTGCTGAAGCCCATCTTCAAGGAAACATCTCTCTGGCAGAGTTCTGTGTGTATTAACAACATACACTCTGCTAGATGGGCTGCAGCGAGAGTCCAAAAGCTCGGAAGAATAAATTTCTGGTCCCGGTGACCCAACCAGATTGGATCCTGCAACATTATCCTGGGACACGTATATTCTCCTTCATTCGTGAAATCAATAATTCTCTATCCTCATGACATACATGGTTCACTTCTTCCTATAACCCCCAGCCAATCACAAATCCCAAAATTGTCATTTCTGTCCAAATGTCAGCAAAATGTCCACAGAGGGTTTCCAGCATTTTATAAAAGTATTTCTTATTTTAGCTCCGATCAAGCACGCCAACTTTGCATTCCTTTCTCTTGCTTCTAACAATCTTTATCTTTAATTTATCAAGTTGCTGTCATAGACTTGAATCTCCATTGGGACTCCTGATCCTATGCGGTGCAGACAGCTAGACCTGACATATAGTTCAGATGCAATACTCATTGAGAAAATAAGTTGTAGTTCTATTAATAGTTAACCACAGAAGAGTGATGTCTGGGAAATTCTAATAACCAGATCTTTTAGGATATAGCTCATGTGTTCACTGTGTCATGAAAAATGCAGAAAGAGTTCATTGCTATTTGTTTTAGGATTCCATAAATTCTAATTCAAACCCTCCAGATATAAAACAGTCCATTAACCATAGGTAGAGCTGGACAACTTTAGAAATTTTTCTCTTAAAGAGAGAAAAAAGACTTTAGTTTGCGCTAGTTTTTACTGTTATAATCAAGCACCTTAATAAAAATTATATACAAAAGAAGACCAATTCCTTTTAATGTGAACAGGTTAAAAAAATTGAAGATGCTTCTTTAAACATATTACTATGAGTTGTTGATTAACATTATCTTATTTAAATCAAATATAACTTTTCTTCTGAGCCCTAGGTGACAAAGTTTATTAGATGGTTGGATATCTATGAATCTACTGTTCATCATATTCTTATTATAAATCAGTTTGCCTGACAACTAATCTTACCCAAAGGGCACAAACCTCTGGGAGATTTTCTTTCATAAACCCCATTGTGATGAAGGTAAGCAAGGCCCATGCCTTTAAACAGCATTTAGCAGAAAGTTCCAAAGTATTGCTCCATAACCCAAGACATGTTGCAGTCAAAACTATACTTAAGCAGAAAACAAAATAAAACAAAAACAAAAACATCTTAAATATTAAATAATGACAATACTGCATTTATGAACAGAAATGCCAAATATAATATTATTGTATTAAGAGTGTTTATAGTTTTATTACCCTGCAATTAAATTACATCTCTGTTTCTTTTCATGCCAGTCTCTACTATACTGCTGCCTGAACTTGTTTGAGAAATATGAAGTAGGCAGAATTATCTTTTTTTTTTGCTGTCCAAGCTGGTAGTTTAACATTTTGAGACTCTTTCCAACAAGATTATTTGCTTAGTTTTGGACAGGGATAGCCAATATATATATATATACCAGGATGCAGGCAATATTAAATACTTCTCCCTTTTGTTAATGAAAATAATTGAACCATTGCTTACTTTTCTACATTTCTATTGAAACAAATCAAAGCCATCTTAAAGCCCTTTGTCTACTTCCATTTCATTCTTCAGCAGGGCAACCGATAAAGCAAAACAAGGGTTCTGTTTCCCAGACTTATACCAAAGAATAAGCAGAAAAGTACAGCATCCCACTAAATTTGTCTTTGTATAGTTTGACTGGATGGTCCAGAAGACATAGATCAGGGGTCCCCAACCCCTGTCTGTGGACCGGTCCATGGCATGCCAGTAATTGGGCTGCGCAAACAAGGGAAGCCCCATCCGTGGGATGCAGGCACCATGCAAAACCACGCCCCCTCCGGTTCGTGGAAAAACCTCTCTCCACAGAACTGGTCTCTGGTGCCCAAAAGGTTAGGGGCTGCTGACACAGATAAATGTCCTGCCTCGTGGTTAGATTGCTCCGATAGCTTCTTATACTTATTCCTTCTTCTTCTGTTAATTCAATCTAAACACAAACACACACAAAATAAACCTGGTTTTTTAAAAGAAGTTATTCCAATGTCTTTGCTCGCAAGAGTGCTCCAAGAGACATTTGTGCAATCTGAAATAATTATTCTTACACAAAGATAAAACTTCTTTGAGTTCAGCTTGAACCCCTCTGTAAAGTTTTCTTGGCAGCAGTGCAGGGATGTTTTACTACTGTCGCTTTCCAGGAAGTTTTTCAATTTGCCATCCTGCTTACATCTGGCTCCAGTATTTCCAGTAGATCTATGATCTAAGTGCTAACTAGGCCAAATCCTGCTGAGCCACTGACCCCAAACAAAATTGACCAGGTACTTCTACTATTAAGACAAATTATCCTTATTCCTGTATGACATTGAGCAGAAAATCATTTCTAATTCCCTCCAAAAGGTTTCTTCAGAAAGCACATTATGCCAATCAAGAAGTCTCAGTGAACTCCAAAATAACAAATTTTGGACTGGAGGCTAAAACACATAAAGAACGGTTGCAGGAACTGGGTATGTCTAGTTTAATCAAAAGAAAGACTAGGGATGACATGATAGCAGTGTTCCACTATCAAAGGGGTTGCCATAAAGTCATCTAATCTCCAAAGCACCTGAAGGCAGGACAAGATGCAATCAATGGAAACTAATCAAGGAGAGAAGCAACGTAGAACTAAGGAGAAATTTCCTGACAGAACAATTAATCAGTGGAACAACCTGCCTCCAGAAGCTGTGGGTGCTCCAACACTGAAGGTTTTAAAGAAGAGCTTGGACAACCATTTGTCTGAAATAGTATAGGGTTTCCTGCTTAAGAAGGAGGTTGGATTAGAAGACCTCCAAGGTCCCTTCCAACTTGGTTATTCTGTTAAATATAGCACTGTGACCTTAATAAATTCAGTGGTCTTTTAATTTACCTTCTGTTTTACTTGATGCATCTGCATGGCCTAGTAATTGTATTATCCAAGGACGGACATGTTGGAAGTCCGGGCAAAATTATTTTAAGAATGATCCTCATACAAAACGCATGATAGTAGGTGAGGGATCTATGCCAGTTTCCTGTCTGGGCATATACAATGTGTGAGTCACCTGAAATGCTTTTGCCTGTAGTCAGAAATGTGACTGAGAACTTTGGAATGTTCACCCACCTTATCTTGAGTCCTGCCATTGATCAACTGCTTTGTGCTTTCTTCCTAGGGATAAGAGACTTTCTGTAAAAGTAGCTGCGGGAAAGCCCAATCTGAATCGAAGCTTTATTACAGCCCAAAGGCAAGCCTACCCTTTCCTCTCATGACATAACTATGATTCAGATCACTTCCAAAAACTGCTGTGATTGCAGAGAAAACTGGAGATCTCTCTCTTTCAGTGGCTAAAAGAAGCTTCACCAGGGAGAACAATGTTATTGTCTATGGAAGGAAGAATTCCCCTCCCTCTGTGGCTGCCAGTTTGTATTAGTGAGGTGCACATCTTCCTGCTAACATACATACACACCGAGAGGCAGCTCATTGAGCACCTTTAAGTCTCCCTTTCTCTTTTGGGAAGTCTGCTTAAGGACTGTAGCAATTGACTTTCAAGCTAGGGCCAGGCTGTCCTCCATGGTATTTGTACACAATTTGAAATCAATAAGTGGCACATTTTATGGAGCAAGATACATAATTTGATATCACACCAAAGCATAAAAGCAAGATGATAGAAAGTAAGTCGAGAAACCATTGTTAATTGTTACGCACTGCAATCTTGCTATATCACATGGGTACAATTGATTGACAAATTAAGAGCAATGATCACCCCAGTGTTGTGAAGGCAATTAACAAAAGCATAAGACGCTGTTTGACAATGCTACATGAGTTTGAGAGATGATTGTTAATATATGGATCTAATTATAGAATATGTTCTCCAAGCAGTTGAAAACATCTGAGCTGTAGCCTTTGGAAAACATATTCCTCAGCACTTAGGCCAAATCTCAGTTTGAAGCAATAAGAATTGGAACAGTCCAAAAGATGCTAAGATTAATATGACTGCCTTAGTCTGAAGGAAATTTGGATGTAGTCATTCTTTTGGGGACTATGACATTAGATGAGTAAATGGATCGATAGGTGGAAAAATACAAATACAGATTAATGTAGTCTAATTCAAACTCAACTGAATTCTGTAAGCATGTGTCTTGTACAATAAATTGGAAGAGTTTTGTTCACTTAATTGAACTCCTGATATACATCTTAGAATGGCTTTCATCAACTTGCTGCCTCCCAATCAAATCTCCAGGGACTTATGAGGGTGATAGCTTAGTAGATCTTAAGAATGACAGGTTGGGGAAGATTGTTCTCAAACTCCCATTTTTGTTGTGAATCATCCTTTCCTGAAAAAGATCCTGGAATAGAATAGAACTGGAAGGGACATTGGAGGTCTTCTAGTCCAGCCCCCTGCTCAAGCAGGAGGACCTATACTATCTCAGACAGGTGATTGTCCAGTCTCTTTTTAAAAACTTCCAGCAATGGAGCGCCCATGATTTCTGGGGGTAAGCTGTTCCACTGGTTAATTGTCCTCACTGTCAGGAGGTTTCTCCTTAATTCCAGGTTGCTTCTCTCTTTGATCAGTTTCCAACCATTGTTTCTTGTCCTGCCCTCTGGTGCTTTGGAGAATAACATGACCTCCTCTTCTTTGTGGCAGCCCCTCAGATACTGGAATACTGCTATCATGTCTCCCCTATTTCTTCTTTTCTTTACACTGGCCAAACCCAAGTTCCGCAGCTGTTCTTCATACATTTTGGTCTCCAGGCCTTTGATCATCTTAGTTACTCTTCTCTGAATTTTTTCCAGACTCTCAACATCTTTTTTGTGATATGGTGACCAAAATTGGCTGCAGTATTCGAGGTGTGGTCTTACTAGGGCTTTATAAAGCCTATGAATGAGTGGCCATCTTCAGATTTGAGCCTGTTCTTCAGCCCAGATTTTCTGGAGATTGGCAGACCTTGGTAGCCTACAAACATCCTAAAGCTGCTCTAGGTCTATTCACAGCTGCTTGGCAAGGGGACCAAGCTAATGATTAGAAAATGAAAGCTGTGACTAATCCATCAAGAAGTCAAAGGAACCGCCCAGTGGCAAAACTCCAGATTCATTTTGTGACTTCTGGCCTGGAACATAACAAAAATTAGCAGATAAATTTATCACGCTGTTCAAACTAAAGGCCACTTCCTGATACAGAATCTTGAAACTTTGCTCAAAAGTAACTTTTGGGAAATGATCCCATATATCTTACATATCACAATCTTTTTATCTTAGAAAAGGTTTTGTTGACATATACATAAAACACATGAAATCAAGGTATTGAAGAGTAATTTATTTGGAAAGTAGCAAAAATGCAACAAATTCTAATGATTTCAATATGGGAGAATAGTCCAGTCCTAAATGCAAAATAAAGAATTAAAGAAGCATAAAATAAGTTTTAATGGTATAGAATGCCAACAGAAATGAGAGCACTTTGCAACTGAAGGTAGTTAGCAAATCTGAATAGTTTTTAATAGACCTGTCACATTGACCATTAAGTAACTGCTTTCTTCTAGGAAGTGTCTTCATAGTATTAACTTAGCATAACTGGAATAATAAAAAAAATCCATCCTGACTTCTGCTTTAGCATGGTTGTAGGGCTTTGGAAAATACTACAAGTTGCTGATAGGAAAACGACTGACTCATGAACAGATGTCTTCTGTTATCTCAGAATGGACATTTTGCCAAGGGTTGTTTTGCGGGATAAATAAAATTACTACTACTATTACTACTAACGGAAAGTCCCATCAATGTAGTTTCCTTTCAAAACGGTGGAGACTTTGGGTGTGGAATCTTGTATTTTTGATTTACATTAGCCTATCTGGAACCTTCAAAAACATGGAGTAAGATTTGTGCGAGAATCACTGGTTTTGAACAAAACTGGCAGTCAGATGTGGTATTGCAGGTTTGAGAATTAAGGAAAGGTGAGAGAAGGTGTCTTAAAGCAATGGTGATTTTACTGAGGAATATATACACATATGAAACATTACTCAAAAGACTTTTCCTCTTGATTGACTTGCTCTATACCACTTTACTTTTCTACTGTCTTTTTCCATAATCAAGATAAAAAGGTATGGGATCCTCGGTGCCCCTTGAGCTTGGCGATTGTAACAAAATAACCAAGTTGGAAGGGACCTTGGAGGCCTTCCAGTCCAACCCCCTGTTCGAGCAGGAGACCCTATACCATTTTAGACAAGTGGCTGTCCAGTCTCTTCTTAAAAACCTCCGGTGCTAGAGCACCCACAACTTCTGGAGGCAAGTCATTCCATTGATTAATTGTTCTCACTGTCAGGAAATTCCTCCTTAGTTCTAGGTTACTTCTCTCCTTGATTAGTTTCCATCCATTGCCTCTTGTCCTGATTTCAGGTGCTTTGAAAAATAGGTTGACCCTCTCTTCTTTTTCTGCAGATGTTTCATTACCAAACAAGATAACATTATAAGTTCTAAAAAGGAATGGGGTTTCTAACACTGATGATATTGCCTAGTTTGGTAAGGAAACGTTTGCAAGAAAATGACCAAGCTCAGAAAGCACCAAGGACCCCTCATTTCAACCTTTAGCTACAAATATTCTCATCTATCGGTAGAAAAGATAATATTTAAATCCAACTCTCATTCCCTCAGTATTTTGTACTTATATTCAATATGGTCTTCTTGAAAAAGGCTGTTCTTAACATGAACAATAATCTGAGGCTAAAAGAACTTACGTATGGCTATTACAACAGATATCCAGTTGTGGGATTCAGCCGGTTCGCACGAGTTCGACAGAACCGGTAGCTAATTTTTTGTTGCCCAAATCCAAAATGGACTTCCGGAAATGGCATCCACACAGAGAACCTGTTGTTCACATATTTGAATCCCACCACTGCACATATCCCTTAATGTGAGTTCAAATACTGAATTCTTTTATATTTTATGATTTTATGAGAAATTAATAGTTTTAATGAGCCAAGTCCATTAATTGTTCTCGGATGTAGTTTGAACATTGAAAGCCTATAAGGATAGATAGTTTTTTACGTTCATAGCAGAAAAAAGCCAAGCAATTTTATTTTGTTATACTGCTTCTTATAAAACAGTACCCATAAAACTTTTTCTCTTACGTCTTCTGCTTTAATTATCACTGTAAAATAAATAACTATATTTGCTTATTTAGTTATTATCCTTTGTCTGGATACCAAAATGGGTTTCTATTTCAGCTATCCATTCAATTAAATACAGTATATGAGATTGTAGGGAGAAAGTTAGTGAAACTGTTTTAGTCTTTGTGATGCATTTGCTTAATTGTTATGTTTCTCCATTGTGGCTAAATCTGCAAAAAATCATTTGAAGGAGCCCATTGTGAGTAAAAGAATCCTTTGTATTGTGGAACTCCATATTAACGCTTTACTTTACTTCATTGGTATTAGATTTCTTTTGGGGGAAAATGAAACTTCCTTTGGGTGGAATGTTATAATGAAGAATCAGGAGTTCTCCAGCTTCCAGAAAGAGCAGGACCACAGGTTGGAAGGATGTTGAGAGGATTGCCACTGTTTCCAACTGACTTCCACAAAGAGGAACTTCAGCTTTCAAAATTCCCCAGCTAATTCAGAATTCCAGCCATCTGGAATGTGCCAAAGTTGGGAAGCACTGAACAAACCCTTGCCAAATTAAAGTTCATAGGCTTTCCTTTACCATACAGAACTTGGAAACATACATTGGCGTTTACTGCAGACGTGGTCAATAAAATGACCTCAGATGAACCATGATGTATAAATCACAAAGGTGCATTTCATAAAACATCAGTTCCAGGGCATTTGATGCTTCTGTATTTCGATAGTTCCAGTTACATACAATTAAAGGCAAGCCAAAGACACAGCGATCTCTATACTTTTTTTTTTTAACTGCCCTTAAAATACAATGGGTTGTGTCAGATCAAGATCAACCATATGTGAAACATGCCTCTGCTGATTTTCAGGATTCTACCCTTCTCCCCGCCCCCGCACCCCCCCAAAAGTGGTTTAATTCACAGTCACATTATTCAGGAGTGATGTTCATATGCTGAATGAATACCTAGCCACAGGTCAGGGCTGTGCCAACTAATTAACACCTCATCTCATCAGGTCGGTCTGTTCATTAATGTGCAATCCTTGTAGTTTAGCTCTTATCCTTGACAGATTCTAGAGCTTTCTGTACTTTCAATTAAACTTGTCTTTACTCCTTTACTCATAGCCTGCTCTACTAACATTATTTGACCTGCCAACTCTTAGATAGCCCTCCTATCTTGCAGCCCCTAGTATACACCCTATAGCCCCGGGACTTTATCAGGCTAGTCTAGGGTGATGCTTTTTCTCCAGCTTCAGAAGCCAAAACCTATTAAATGTCAACAGGTATCAAGTAAAACAACCTCTCTGATCATTCATTCCTTTTCCACTTTGCCAAGCTCTCTGTTTATTCTATTGCCAAAGCTCTGACTCATGCAGATCTCCCCCATCTCAAAGTTTGCATATTTACCTACTGTACTCTATTAGATCGTTGGAAAAGGGAATATTTATTGTATGTAGACTTTCGTATTATATGCAGATGAATAATTAGAGACAGAGGAAGGGAGGGAGGGAAGGAGGAAGATAATCTGTACACCTTCCTTTCCCTAACACGCAGTTAATTTGCTGACTCCCCCCCCCCAAAAAAAAATATCTTGCAGCCACTGACTGTGGTTGTGGAGAAAAAATGGCATGTAATAAATAATTTGATACTTTACTCGATGGCATTCCACAGGAGCCTACTTTCAACACTCTTAGAGATAAACCGTTGTAGCCTTTCGTACCATTTGCATTAATTTCTTAGATACAAGTAAGGGAACAGTTGCAAAATAAACACAGACAAGCACTGTCTCATTAAGCGTTCATTATGAAATATTTCTCCTCTGGGTTAAATGACTAATGCTTTATTAAAGCATGACTAATGGCAGGAGTCCAAACACCGGGCTACAGCCAATCAAATCTTGATCAAAGAAATAAAGTCACTTGCTCAGGAGAACCCAACATGATTTATTGCATGGGCTTGGTTGAGTGACCTGCTATATGTGGCTTTGGGGGGGGGGGGAAGGAAAATAGGCATTTCATGACTCGCCTTTCCCCAGCTGTGTGGCAAAATCAGAAAGGTGACACATTGTTTAGGCATTCGCAAAGGTAGTGTAAGTCAATCTTCAGCTTCAGGATCTTGAAGGATACTGGGGTCAGTAGAGGCCTTCTTATGGTTAGGATACTGGGCTGACAATCAGCAAGTAGATAGATAGGTACCACTTTGATGGGCACATTAATGGGCACATGAAAGGAGCCCCTACCTGGCCATCCTCTGCTCAATGGTGATGTTACTGACTAATCCTTTCAACTAGATGTCCCTTGGTGCTTCCGACACAAATGCGAGCGAGTGGCCTTCTTCTTACTCTGTTCATTGTAAACAGAAACAACAGCAGTGACAGCTCCAAAGTTCTGAAGGAGGAAGGGAGGATATGCATCATCTAGTAGTTTTCTCAGTTCTTCCCCACCTGGCACTGGGGGAGTAACACTAACTTCATAAGCCCAACTTAAAGTTCCAAAAAGTCTTGGCTGCAGCTCCCAATGTCCTGCCTGCTAGTTTTTAATTCAACACAATAGTATTTAAGTGACTTAAAATTAAATCCAGATACAGGTAGTCCTTGACTTACGACCACAATTCAGCCCACAATTTCTGTCGCTAAGCAAAATAGTTAAATGAACTTTTTTGTCACAGTTGTTAAGTGAATCACTGCAGTTGTTAAGTTAGTAACACAGTTGTTAAGTGAATCTGGCCTCCCCATTGACTCTGCTTGTCAGAAGGTCACAAAAGGTGATCACATGATCCTGGGACACTGCAACGGTCATAAATATGAGTCAGTTGCCAAATATCTGAATTTTGATCACATAAACCTGGAGATGCTGCAACAGTCGTAAGTGAGAAAAACAGCCATAAGTTTCTTTTTCAGTGCTGCTGTAACTTTGAACAGTTACTAAATAAACAGTTGTAAGTTGAGGACTATCTGTTTTTTTTTCCAAGCTCAACCTTGAAAAGTCCCTTAACCACCCAAATTTGAAAACTACTGAATATAAATAAAACTTAAATAATGATGGATGTTTGTAGGAACACCCTTAACCCAGGTTAGACTGTTGGTCTACCACAGGGATAGGCGACCTTGGCTCTTTTATGACTCGTGGACTTCAACTCCCAGAATTCCTGAGCCAGCCATGCTGAGGGGAAAGGGAGAGGTTTCCAAGCTGAGCCATGCTGGCTCAGGAATTCTGGGAGTTGAAGTTCACGAGTCATAAAAGCAGGGCTTTTTTTCAGCCGGAACGCGGCGGAACCGCGTTCCGGCACCTTTTTCCGGGCCGGCCGCACCGGGCGCAACATCTGGGGGGGCGCGCTCGCACTCGCAGCTCTCTGCCCCTGCCTGGCTCACAACCGCGGCCATAGGGAGGCTCGGTCGGCGCGCCCCTGGCCCGTTTCCTAGGCGACCCTGC
>NW_015388213.1:122194-146275 GCF_001527695.2 Protobothrops mucrosquamatus | reverse complement strand
GGAACCGCGTTCCGGCACCTTTTTCCGGGCCGGCCGCACCGGGCGCAACATCTGGGGGGGCGCGCTCGCACTCGCAGCTCTCTGCCCCTGCCTGGCTCACAACCGCGGCCATAGGGAGGCTCGGTCGGCGCGCCCCTGGCCCGTTTCCTAGGCGACCCTGCCCGAGCAAGAAGCGGCAGAGAATCCAGAGGCTCTCACGTGGCCAGGGGCGTGGCCAGGGGAGGGAGGTGAGTTCCACCACCTTTTCTCTGAGAAAAAAAGCCCTGCATAAAAGAGCCAAGGTTGCCTACCCCTGGTCTACCAACTTACTATGTTTTGCTGACTTTCAGTGGCTCACCTAGTTCTAACTGGATATTCTGAAGATTGGGACTGAAGCCTTCTGCTCTACCACTATCCATAATGGAGTAACTCCACTGGAATCCCTGAAGACAACCCCAAATGATTGTTTCCTGTAAATATTTGTGGGGAACATGATGCGACAGAGCTTGGTTTAATGAAATCACACCCAAAAGATGGTGGCTTCCTCCCTAAACACTTACTACAGTGTTTCTCAACCTTGGCAACTTTAGTATGTGTGGACTTCAACTCCCAGAATTCCCCAGCCAGCAAATGGAATTCTGGGAGTTGAAGTCCACATGCCTTAAAGTTAGCAAGGTTGAGAAACCCTGACTTAACTGCATTAGGGCAAAACTGCACAATATGAGAAACATAGGGAAAAAGTTATTTCTTGCCTGATATGTTATTGAATGAATCCTAAATTTCTTTATTCAGAAGTGAGGCCCTATGAAATCTTGGAGAAAAATTAAAGATGATATTTCAGAATCGCAAACTGATTCTCAAATTTTAATGGATCAAGCTACAGGCCAAGGAACAATAGAGGAGGAACAGAGTAACCCCAAAGAGGCCTCTATCTAACAACATATACAACGTAAAGAGATGGAGGATCCATATCTACAACTCAACTATGAACTTATACTGGGAGAAATTGTGGAAACTACTGATCAAATCAACTTTACACAGCCCCATATGCAATTAATGGAGGATTTTGATGATCAAAGAATAATTTTAATTGAGACACCTGAAATGTCAAAAATAACAGAGGTTGACATCCTGACACAAATTACTGAAATTTGTGATAACGTGGACAATCAACTAACAGTTACAAAATGGAATAAAACTGATTACACCATTCAGATGACACTGGAAGAAAGGGAAGAGAACTTTGACCAGTCTGAAGTGTCGAGAAATACCTCTATTCAAATATTGAGGTTTGATGACACAGAAGTTTTACTATGGAAACCGGTCTGGTACAGAAAGAAAGCTAGAGTTAGATTTAAAAATGTGATTTAAAACTTCATTTAATGGGTTAAAAAGGCTTTAGAGATCTGGACTGATTTAATAACTAACGGAGTAAGTGAATTCTGTAAGAGGATATCCTTTGTAATAATATGTTGTCTTAGATATGATAATTATTTGGAGGGGTAAACTTTACTTAATGGGTTAAAAAGATCTTTTATAGATATAGATTGATTGATAGAATATATATTTAATAGATAGAATTATATCTTTTGTACTGACATTTTTATTTTAAGTAAGACAATTATTTTATAATAGAAGGAGAATAAGAGGGATCTATGATAAGAGAAGAAATGGTATCAATAAAAGATTTATTAAATTAAGAAATAGATTATATGTGGAAAATATAAGAATGTTATTGTTGGAATAATATATTCATTTTAGATATAATTATTATGTTAGGAAAAGGGAAATGAGGGATACCCGAAGTGTTAATAATATGTTTATTCAAGGCTAATTGGAATATGGTAATTGTAAATTAGTAAAGCTTAAAAACAGGATTTGGATTTTTATAACTGAAATGTGATTGATGACTGATTTGATTGATTGAACTTTATTTAGAAATGTATTAATTTGAATATGTAATATTATATGAGGGAAATAGAGAGGGAACTTTTAATGAACTAACCTGAGTTATATATGTATGATTTTGTTTTGGGATGATTGATGTCCCCATCACCACGTTGTTTCCTAAGCACTTTGATGTAAAAATTAAAAAACCAATAAAATTTGTTTAAAAAAAAAGAAGAAGTGAGGCCCAATGAAACTCACTTTGCACCATATTTGCAGTCTGCATTTTGATCCTTCAGGAGAGCTAGTTTTCTGCTTCAGTTGTGTAAGAAGCTATTTCTTCTCAAAATTTCTGGCAATTTATGTCTGTGATTTCCTACCCTTTCATTCTGTTTTTTAACATTATTCTAGAACTGAGGCTTGCCTAAAGAATCAGGGTTTCTTTAGATTATTTTTTAATAATAGCGTGGGGTGGGGAAAACTGTTAATTTGTTCCAAATGTTGCATATGTTGATTTCAGATTGAGATCCAGATATATTGACATTGCAAAGTATTTCATTAATGAAGAAAAAGACAGCCAACTTAATTATACCTGAGAATGCAGTGGAGTGTGTATTTTAGTCTTACACTGTTAAGAACGGTAGCTAAAAGTGAGTTGAACTCACAGAATTATCAGATCTGATGATAAAACTCTTTTTTTTCATATGTGAGTCAATTAGTTAAAGGCAATTCAAATAACTGATACCATGAAAATCATGTAAATGTAATTAAAAGAAAATGTCTGTTTTTGCTTAACACTTCATGTGAATTAATTACCGTATGTTGGAAGTTATGTACTCTTTTCCTTTTCCTTCTTCACTTTGGAAAGAGAGAATGCAATTTATTTACTTGTGTATTAAAATATATTCTTTTAAAAGTATATTTAATTTTGCTTTTAGTAAGAAAAATCCAATGTCTTATAAAATACCTTAACATGAAGGCAGCGTAATACCATTTTAAATGGCTCAAATGCAATCTTGCATGTTTACACAAAAGTGATTACAATTTTTAATACATGGTTATACATAAATATACTTACATACAAGTTTAAACTAAAATGTATGTGGGAAGCAATACTGAAACTCTAAAAATTGGTCTCCTTATTCTTTAAGTTGTATCCTACATCTACTGCATTTGGCAGTTAACCCCAATGAATTAGATATAATTTATTTCCCTATATAGTAGCATATTTTGGATTACATTATAAATGTATTTTTGAATGCAAGTTTTCCCAATTTTATTGGATCTATAACCATATTGTGCTTAGTTTCCATGGAAGACAAAAATATATGGGTTTTTTTTCAATATTTCCTGCTTTGATGTATTAACTAACACAGGTCCTTGTTTATTCTTTCCCTAATAGATAGTTTTTTAAGATCACAATGTGAATTACATTGATGCATGCATTTAGGTTGGTTAAATTCAGCAGAAATACTGTTTCAAAATGTATGTAGGTATTGTGTTTCTTTATCTCTATTAGAAGTTAAGAAAAAAGCAATAAATGGTTAATAAAGCTATAAAAAGAGAGAGGAAATGCTACAAAACCTGAGCATGTTTTTTAAAAATGAAATCTTTGCCTAGTGCCAGAAAGACATTAGATTTGGTGCCATGTGAGCTTCTGGGAGGAAAATCCAGATAAATGATTCAGCCTCCCAAGTGGTATAATTCAGTGTGGCTTTAAAATGGGAAGCCGAATGGAGAAAAACTGAACAATACTTGAATTCTTCTCTCAAGCTGGTAACACATACAGGATGATCATACAGTTAAGGAAACTGTTCATGTTTTCACTTGGTGGATCAGTGCTCATTCAAAAATTATTTCATATTTTATAAAATATTGGATAGATGACAATAAATTCCTAGTTCTACCCCCCGATGTTTTATTTTTATTGTGCAGGAATTGGGTATGCCTAGTTTAATGAGAAGAAGGACTAGGGGCGACATGATAGGAGTGTTCCAGTATCTGAGGAGCTGCCACAAAGAAGAGGGAGTCAAGCTATTCTCCAAGGCGCCTGAAGGCAGGACAAGAAGCAACAGGTGGAAACTAACCAAAGAGATAAGCAACCTAGAACTAAGGAGAAATTTCCTGACAGTTAGAACAATTAGTGTAAGGGCTTGCCTTTAGAAGTTCTGGGTGATCCATCACTGGAGGCTTTTAAGAAGAGACTGGACAGCCACTTGTCTGGAATGGTACTATAGGGTCTCCTGCTTGAGCAGGGGTTTGGACTAGATGAATTCTATTATTCTATGTTATTATTCTATGAATCCCACTGGCTTCTGAGAAGCAGAACTGATTCTGGACATCCTAAATCGGGACATCCTAAATATCATCACCATTTTTACCATCATTGTCACCATCTAATCGGAGATTGCCAGTGCCTAATAAACTCAGAAGTCAGTATTATAAATTAGAGAATTCTGTTTGGATTATATGTGAGGTGTTAGTAATGCCTTCCCGACAGCGTAACAAACTTAGTGTCTAGCAGATACATAAATCATTATCTTGCCCAAGATAAGCAATACAAGAAGATAGAAAGTAGCTGAAGATTTTATTACTTATGAATCAGGGTCTGTTCTTGCAAAGTCAATTTCATCTTTGGACAAGACACTTAAAACAGCTTTACTCAGTGATGAACTGTACTGGGCATTTTGCTTGTCATGACTCTAAGCAATGGTGCAGTGTTCAGCAGATTTGGGAGAACCAAAATTATTTGATGTGACCAAACTTGTTCTCCTATTGTGGCTCATGATTAAAGCATTTTTAAAAACCACAATTAAAAAAACAACAACTAAAAAAACCCCTAATCCTCTATCCGGCTGACTCATACCAGCTGTTAAATAACTAGATATTTAAGTAAGGCTGAACACCACCTATAATCAAAACCTGTAATATAAAATAACCGTTCCCTTCCTGCACAGATTGTTGTGTCTACCGTAGTTTGACAAATTTATTGAATGTTCCTGGATGGCTTTGACTAATGGTGGACAATGGTTTTTACAGTGGCCTCATATGTCATGGCAATGTATGGAAATGAATACTTTATTTGAAATCAGTATCATTTATTCATTGGATAAATCATATCTCATCTTTGCGCCAAATGTTCCACATGAACAACCTACTGAAATAGGCCGAGGGAGTGGCCTGAACCAAAGTTTCCATGGTTTGAACATGGGTCTTCCAGTCCATATCTATTATCTAAAACACTGTTATATGCTGGCTGTCTATACTGTACTACTTCGTATATTCACAGGATGATGAACTTAAATGTAAAGTGCTTCTTTTCTACAGAGTATTAATCTTGTTCAGGCGTTACCAGTGTGTACTAGTTACTTGTGTGTTGAATTAATTATAGGATCCAATCTGAATTCATCACCGGCACCAAAGGAAGAACAATCTTCCAAGATTTCAGGTTCATCATCAGAGAAGTTCTCTCTAGAACATTTCAGGCATGAGCCCAAAAGCTTGGAAGAATAAACTTTTGATCCAGTGACCTACTCAAATTGGATCCTGCAACATGAACCTGGGATATGTATATTTTTCTTCATTCATGAATTAGTGTATGGATCTGAGATTGGGACCATGGCCATCACTGACACAACCTAACATTTCCTAAATGTGATTTCCCCCTATTTTTCTATCTCATTCTTAGGCTGCTTGAGAATTTTGGGTTGAGAGTTTGAGCTAATTTTGTTTCATATAGAACTTTAAATATCAGCCCTTCAAGGTGGGTCAGGCCAGAAAATTTGATTGGGACTCTATTGATTTAGGTTGTATTAATGCAGTTTTGAAAACCTGGCTGCATTTTCCCTTCTCCTCCAGCTTGTACTATACCCCAGGTAAAGCCAATTTGAGTTTCTTCCTAATGTTTTCTTTGTTTCCTGGGCTTCAATTATACTTGTGTAGGTGTTTACGCTATCCCCGTACCATAGTTTTTCCATGGTCAACTCTATGGTTCTCTACATTAAAGTTGACATACAGCATTTTGAATTGGGCCTGGAAGCTTCCTACAGAATTACATCATGAGTAGGATTCTCCCTGTCTGACCATCAAGGTAGCTGCAGCATTTTCTACCCAGCTGAGTTTCGTGAAGTATGTTTATTTGTAGAACTGGGGAGGATTCTGTATGGTGCCCATGATTAAACCAGTCCCCCTAAAGCTCAGGGCTTGGCTTTTGTTTCCCATCTTTCACTGGCATCCTTCACAGTCACTGGCTCTGACTCACCTTCTATGCCCTCCGGTGATCCATCTTCTTGGAGGCATGAGCAACTCTACCTGCTCCAGTGAACCGCTAGCAGAGGGATCTTTCAGCAGCCTTGCAACGAGTAGGAAAGCAAAGTCAGTCTCTGTGCAGCAGGTTTCCTTGTTCTCTCTTTCGTTTCCTCCATTTTCTTGCATCCAATCTCCATGACCGTTTTCTCCGTTGCAGCAAATCATCCAGATCCTACTCTCATTTTCAAATTCCTCCTCCTCCTCCTCCTCCCTCCTCTTCCTCCCTTTCTTCCTCCTCACTTATACTTCTACTATCAATAACCCTTTCCTATCTCTACTGCTATCCCCCTAAATAAATACCCACACAAACATTTCTGACCAAATAATTGGAGCTAATGCTAAACAACCATACTAGGAACCAAACTTCCTTCCTTCCTTCCTTCCTTCCTTCCTTCCTTCCTTCCTTCCTTCCTTCCTTCCTTCCTTCCTTCCTTTCTTTCTTTCTTTCTTTCTTTCTTCATAAGTCACTTCAGTTGCCAAAGTGATCGTAGGTCATTAAAAGGGTAAAGCGAGCAGGAAACCCAAAATAAAAACCACATTAAACTACCGTATTGGGAAAGGGAAACACCATTAAAATCAAGTGGCAGTGAGGATCACCAATCACCCTTCCCTAGGGCTTGCTGAAAAATCTACATTTTGAGCCCTTTCCTAAGTGATGGCGGAGTAACATAGGCTATGCATGCTTTGGCAGGGATGCTTTTGAAACAGTGAGTGTAGCTACAGAAAAGGCACTGCTCCAAAGTCTCACTGATGGTACCTGGAACATGCCAGCATGTTCCAGATGCCATCTGGAACAGATGGCCAGACCTAAGATAGGCAAACATAATTGGAGGAACATAACCATGGAGATATCAGGAACCTGAGCCGGCATCCTGAATTGTACCATTTCTGAACTGTAAACCACCAAGAGCCATTGACTGAGATGGGCAGCCATAGAAAATGAATGAATGGATGGGCCCTTGCTGCATTCTGGACCAGTTGTACCACCTGAGTGATCTTCAGTGTAACAGTTAGAACAATTAACCAATGGAACAACCTGCCTCCAGAAGCGGTGAATGCTCCAACACTGGAAGTTTTTAAGAAGAGACTGGACAGCCATTTGTCTGAAATGGTGTAGGGTTCCTGCCTAAGCAGGGGGTTGGACTCGATGACCTCCAAGGTCCCTTCCAACTTTATTATTATTATTATTATTATTATTATTATTATTATTATTATTATTATTATTATTATTATTATTATTATTATTATTATTATTATTATTATACCTTGCAATAATCCCAACAGGAGGTGACAAAGACATGAGTGACCTGAGTAGGGCATAAGGGGCACATACAACATGGTTATGGGCAAAAGCCCTCCAGGTCATGGATGCCATTTCCTGCAGGTCCAGGAGAACTCCCAAGTTACATTTCAGATCTGTCTATGGAAATGCAATCCCATCCATGTTTAAAAAAAATCTCCAGACCTGAAGGTCCCTTGAATCTATAGCCTGCTAGGATCTTTCCTTTCCATTTATGCTGGCCTGCGGTAATTTAGAGTTCACAAAGGATGAAGTTTGCATATATATTGGCTTCTCTGTTTTATTATCTTTCCTAGGCAAGGTTTTTTTCCTCACTTCATTTCTTAATAAACTTGTTTTTGAACCACATGATTTTACATTTTTGGGTCACCTGAGGCCATTTTGGAGAAGCCAAGTTTGTTTAGAAATCATCCACCCGTCACTCCAAGTGTTGAAATCTTAATTCTTTGATTTCCCAGAGGGGATGGGTGGAGAAAATACCATCAGATAATTTCCATATCATGATCATATGTTGAACACATAAAAGGTCCGAGTAGCATAAAGCTCCATTTCCCTGTTACTTTAGAATGCTAGCTTTGATGGAGAGGCTCAACCAGATTGATGTACCTAAAGAACTGTCAAGCACAGGAAATCAAGAGTCCAGGCAGTTCAAATGAATATAAAGGATTATTGCAAGCTTAAGCTCTCTACAAAAATCTGAACTACTAACAGTCAAAGCAAATTGGCAGTAGATAAGAGTCAACAGAATTCAAGGTGGGCTAGACTTAAATCTCTTGTGGATACAAAGGCCTGAGACTGTTGATGCATTTGACCCCTCCCTCAGTCTCAGTCTGGTCATCTCCGACAAGAACATAAGAATAGTACTGCTGGCTTCAACTTGGTTCGCCATTTTGCTTCTCACCATGGCTGACCATATAACACTAAGTAGTTTGGAAGAAGGGGCTGGAGATACACCTTCTGTTGTCTACCTGCACCTGGTTTAGTGGCATCCTGCCCCTAACCAAAGCTGATGCTAATCCTTAAAACCAATAACATGTGATAGACCTGTTATCAATGAACTTATTCGATTTTTTTTTAAGTTGTGCTTTGTGGCATGAATTTCACATGTTATTATGTACTTTGTGAAGAAGTATCTTTGTTTATTAGTTCTAAATCTCCACCCAATCAGCTTCATTGGATCGTGCCTGATCCTAGTGTTTTCAGAAAGGGAGAAAAATGTTTCCTTTTTGACAATCCTTTTTCACACTTGCTACACAGTACACAATTTAACACATTTCAATCATTTCTCTTCAATCACCTTTTTTTTCAGGCTAAAGAGACCAAATGTTTCAGCTTTTTTTTAAAAAGCCCAAGATCATCTTGGTTTCCTTATTCAAGTTCACTGCTTACTCCTAAATTAAAAAAAATTAAAAAACAAGTTAAAAAGTGCTGGTTCATTACAGATCTGTAGTCCTTCATTTTTCCTTTCTTCTGCTAACCAATCTTAACAGAAAAAGCAATGGTCAGCTATTTTCATATAGTGCTTTTGCCAAGAAGACTGTATAATTGTGTCCAAGAAATCATCAGAATTAAGCTTGACTCAGTTGTGATAGAAAAGATTTAATGAAGTGTACATTTTTTAAATCAGCTAAAGTTGGCTGGATTCTATAAGGATTAGTATATAAATCATTATTGTAAGATTCATTTTATTCTCTTTATACAGAGATAAAGGTGAGGAAAGTACAAACTGATACAATGAGATAACTACAAACATTTAGTGGCATATAAATTTAATCAATAATATTTAAATAATGTAGGCAGCAGTAAACCGCATGAAATAAACCAAATAATATATAGTGCAGCTGCAGTTATATCTGAAGATCTTGAGTGCAAAATAAAAAGCCAAATAGTACATCACCAAAATGGAAGACTAGGTTGGAAAAATATGATCAGCGTGCCAAGATCAGATGCAAGCAAGCTAAAACAGATGAAAGAAAAGAAGCTGAAGAACAAGAAGATCAAAGAATGCCTGATCAAGAAATATCTCCTCGAAATACGGAAGATCAAGGAAGCACTAGAAGTAATAAATTGGCAAATAACTATATCCAAGAAAATCAGCAGAAATGAAGCTCAAATTGTAGTCTACAGGCAGAATCTCCAATCAGAAATGTTTCTACCAATTCATCAATGGAGATACTGCAATGAACCGGTCAATGCCTGACAAAGAAAAAACACAGCTCTGTGTGCAGCTAAGGGACAACCCAAAGAAGTAGAAAAAGAATGCAGCTTGGATAAAGGAGGTGGAAAAGGAAAAATAAAGTAGAAATGAAAGAATTGGTAGTAGCAGCGGAAATGATGGAGAAAGGGACAAAGAAGACTAAGAGCTGGTCAGCATAGGTCAGGGGTAGGCGACCTTGGCTCTTTTATGACTCGTGGACTTCAACTCCCAGAATTCCTGAGCCACTTGAACACCATCGGCATTGACAAAATAACCATCGGTCAATTGCAAAAGGCAGCTTTATTTGGAAGAGCTCACATCTTGTGACAGTACCTTTAATATTATTAAATCACAACATCTGCCGATCCCAGGTCCTTGGGAAGGACTCAGTAGCTGGACAAATGTGCCAAATCCTGTCTCGATATCTGGTTGCCTATGCTGCCAACCATAATAACGCAAAATCTCTTAGATTCTGTCACCAGCTCCTTAGAAGAATGACAGATGGCTATAGCAACCTGACCCTGAAGCAAAAGAAGCAGATAGCAAATGTCAAGCCAGGATTGTTTTCAATCAGCTGATAAGGAGGTGGAGAAATCTTCAGTCCTACCTAACATACAGGGTGATTGTGTGGATAACAGTGGGAGGAAGAGTTCCTTGAAGCCCGGTGAAATACAACTACCTTCAGTGTATTAAATATAAATATAAACCAGTGGTGGTGAACCTATGGCACGGGTGCCAGAGGTGGCAGTCAGAGCCCTCTCTGTGGGCACGCGCGCCGTCGTCCCAGTCCTAGGCCTTCAGCTGGGTTTTATAAAACCTTTTCGCTTTAGGCCTCCGCTGCCATGTGCAAAAAAAAAAAAGGTTCAATCAATCAGTCAATTTCAACTTGCGAGGAAACAAAAGATCTTGCAAAGTTGGAATTGATTGATTGAACTTTTTAGTCCCACCCAGTCATGCCCACCCAATGGGCCACACCCAGCCAATTGGCCACACCCAGCCAATGGGCCAAACCAAGCCAATGGCCACACCCACCCGGCACCCGACGATGCATAAGTGGGTTTTGGGTTGCAGTTTGGGCACTCAGTCTCTAAAAGGTTCGCCATCACTGATATAAACTAACAACTCTTAATCCTTTTTTTCATTTTATTCACAAATCAGGGAAGTTCTCTCATTTTCCATTTATTTTCATTCACATCCAGACCCTCTTATCTAAACTTGCCCCCTTGTACATTCCATTTGCTTTGATCTACTGTGGCTTTCATTTAGCTTTGGAAAGTAGTCCTCCCATTACTAAATGGCCTATTATTTTCACATTTTAAGACCAGAGACAAACTTTTTAAAAGAAGGTGGGGGAGGGGGAGAGAGAGAGAGAGAGCATTACCTCTGCACATTACAAAAAGATAGGTATCTATCTAGAGATGGATTCATTGAAAATGCTAGCAGGTTTAAGAATTCCTCTGAACTTTTCAGCACACAGGCGTGCTCAGTTTTATGAAGACAAAGGGTTTACTAAAGGAGGATCCGGTTTCTTAATGTTAAATGACTGCTGTAATAGTTGACAAAAGAAATGCAGGTAAATGCTGCCTTCAAGTTAGCTAGCTTCTCGTGCAATAAACTACTACAGATATTTAGGGTGCAACAATTCTAAATTCCCTTACTAGAGAGCTGCTCCCTTTAAATTCACTTCTGAATAACCCTAATAAAATTGCACTTCGTGGCCTATATTGCCACTGCCTTTACTCACAAACATACCTATTTATCTATTGAAGAAAAAAAGATGCTTTGTTAATCATAGGTGGATGTCCTATGACTTGAGGTTGTTTGCTTCCATCTACTCCTTCATTATAAGGATTTTTTAAAAAATGTTTATTCTGCAGTCTTTTATACCATCCTATCTATGTCACCCCTTTCCATCATTTCTGGACTTAATTTGTCAAAAGCCAAAATTCGGTAGTGGGTTTAATCATATATGAATGCCTAGAACACTCTGATAATACTACAATGCTAACAGCAGCAGCAGTAGTGGTAATTATAGTAGAAGCAATAACATATATGACTTCATCAAACCTCATTACCAAGAGAGGCTGAGGGATAATATCTGGATGAAATAAGAGTGCTAATCTAGATTTACTAGCCATCTGACATCCTTGCAAGTGGCTGGTGACATAGTTTAAGAGATTTTGCATTATTGTGGTTCGTAACAGAATAACAGAGTTGGTAGGGATCTTAAAGGTCTTCTAGTCCAACTTCCTGCTCAGGCAGGAAACCCTATACCATGTCAGACAATAGTCCTATACCTGTACCTTATACCATTTCTTAAAAACTTCCAGGGTTGGAGCATCCACAACTTCTGGGGGCAAGTCGTTCCACTGATTAATTGTTCTAACTCTCAGGAAATTTCTCCTTAGTTCTAGGTTGCTTCTCTCCTTTATTAGTTTTCATCCATTGCTTCTTTTCGTGCCTTCGGGTGCTTTGGAGAATAGGTTGACTACTACTACTTTTGAAAAGACTCTTTATGGAAGCAGGATGTATCTTCAGGCTGAAAAGAACATTTTAGGCATCAGAGAGTAGTCTTTAGGCTGAAGAAGATTTTGTCCTAATAAATATATTAAACTCTGGGGCTTTTGCTTGCTACTGAGTTACAGCACTCTGGGCCTGTCCTTATGCAGGCAGAAATGCAATGCCGGCATAAATTTCTACACCCCCCACCTCCCCTGGCGCATGGTTTACATGTCTCTTGCCTCCACTGTCTGCTCTCTGTCCTTGTCAGCCATCTGACTTCCTTCCAAACGAGCTTCATGGATTTTCTATCCCTTGAGGCTGCTTTGGACAGCGTCGAAATAAGGCAGAAATGATGACTGTAAGCTGGCACAGGTATAAATGACGGGGACCCAGCAGGAAAGATGATGTTGCTAGGGCATGTTCATGTTGCGGTTAGATGCAAGTGAGGACACAGCTTTTCATAAAATGCAGTAAGGCTTTTTGTTGTTGTTGTTTCGTAAAGCATTTGCTCCACAGGCCGCTTCTTCAGAGAAGTATCCTTTTGGGAGCTCTCTGAAAAAAATTAACATGACATCTCATCTGATCAAGCCTATGGTTTTTTGCCTTGCACCTAGGCTAATTGAATTTTTGCCTCTGTGCACAGATGCACACAGCTTTTTCCAACCTGGAGCCTTTCATATATATGGGAAGAACTGTAACTCCCTGTTTTTCCAACCAGGAAGTTGCCAGGAGTTTTAATCCCAACACAATGGAGGCTAATGAGATGGACAAAGCTGCTCTAACATCCCTCTTCCAAGGACATCCATGAGCTTCTTAAGTTTGGCTTTTCATTTGCATACTTCAAACATCAAATTAAAACTGAAATAGGTGCTGAAATAAAACTGAAATAAATTATATGAAGAATTGCCAATTATTTTTTATGTTAAAAAAAACCTTGGCCAATGCTACCTCCAAAGACAATAATTATGTGGTCTGTAGTAAGGGAAATGTGTTAAAATTTTGAGCTGATTAGGAGTAGGAATTCAGGGCAGAAATTCATTTGGCATTTTGATATTCCCTTAAGAATAATTTTCTTTGTGGAAATGAACCAATGAAGTTTATTCTGGACAAGAAGATGAGCATTTTCACCTTTCATATTTGACAACTTTCTGTTCGCACCCCAGCAGGAAAAAAAAATAGGATGATTGAAGGCTAATTTGGAATTTTGAATATGTGCAACTCTTCACAGTTGAAATTTGGAACTCATTCACCCTGTGGTCGATTTATCATCAGCTCTTCTTACCTTTTACATATCTTTGCCAGTATCAGTGTATGGTGACCCCAAATAAGCACCCAGAAAACAGGTGAGAAAACCAATTCACCATGGCCAACATAATAATAATGATAATAATGATAATAATAATGATGATGGTGATGATGATGATGATGATGATAATGATGATGATGATGATGATGATGATGATAATAATAATAATAATAATAATAATAATAATAATAATAATAATNTGTTGGAGCATTCATAGCTTCTGGAGGCAGGTTGTTCCACTGGTTAATTGTTCTAACTGTCAGGAAATTTCTCCTTAATTCTAGGTTGCTTCTCTCTTTGATTAGTTTCCATCCGTTGCTTCTTGTCCTGCCTTCAGATGTTTTGGAGAATAGCTTGACTCCCTCTTCTTTGTGGCAGCCCCTGAGATATTGGAACACGGCTATTATGTCCCCCCTCGTCCTTCTCTTCCTTAAACTAGACATACCCAATTCCAGCAACCGTTCCTTATATGTTTTAGCCTCTAATCCCCTGATCATCTTTGTTGTTCTTCTCTTTAGAAGGAGGGACAATTGCTGCGGGACAATTCAACAAATAATTTAACAAAGTTAAATTAATTTCGACGGAACAGTGGCTAAGAATAAAAAAAATAAAGTCAATCCAAAAATACAAGAGTTAGAATAATTTTGACGAAAATGTAGTCACCAATAATAAAAAATACCTGAATGAAACGATTAACACAGCATTGAATTATCCCACAGTGAGGAATCCTGAGGCAAGTTGGCCATGGTGAGTTGTCATAGACCCCCCCACCAAAGAAATTTCAATGGCAAAAGACCACTCTATGACATGTTGAGGTGCACTATGACTAGCCATAAAGTGTGGGGGGGGAGTGTTTTGTTGTGTGTTTTTTAAACTAAGATTTAATAATCTGTTATAAATGGCTCGACATGCACCTAATTACAGGCGCTCCATGTATTATTCTGACTTTGAAAATCTGTCCTTTTCTCTTCCGCAGCAAAATGCTCCTTGTTCCTCAGAATGGCTATGTCAAAGCAGAGAAGGGGGCTATCCGTAGGATAAGATCTAGACCTAAAATGATCTAGTTGTGCCATTCCCCTGCCCCCCTCCCAACGAGGCATTTTAATCCATCAACAGGTAAGGCTCATTCAGTCATTTTGTATACTAAACGGTTGACCTAAATACCTTCATAAAAGGATTTTTTTTTTCCTACAAGAAAAAAAAACCTACCAAGCAGGAAAAATTACTGTACCGTGTTTCTGGACATGAAAGAGAGAATTATTTTACTTCTCTGTTGTTGGTTTTCTTTTTAATCTCCATTATGTTGTTCAATCTTTTTCAAATCCTAAATGATTTTCCTTTTCATCTCTCTTCTTTCTCACAAGGTGGGATTTTGCCATTATTGTTTGGAAGGAGGTTGGTTCGTTTTCTTTGTTTTTGCCTTCTTGGCTGCTCCTGATAGCAGATGCACCGAGATAATGTTGTTTTGTCTGACATTATTTTCCAAACCATTGATGACTTAAATAGTTTGACATCTGGGACTATAGTTAGTTTTTATGACACAGAGTCCTGTATTAGATAGTAATTCTCCTATAGAGCCAGTCTTATCATTAGACAGAATGCAACAGGGCTAATGAGGTATCCTTAAAAGTCAACAAATGATTAATTTTTACTGCTGGCAATGAGACCGTTGCTTTGGGTGCCAAATTTAACTTGAACACTGTTGGATACTATTCACCAGTCCAAAACAAAAGGCATTTGCTCCTTTTCTTCCCCAAAAAACTTCTTGAACCAGCTTGGGAGGCGCTATTTGAAGTTTGCTACAATTTGTTAGATGCAAAATAGAACAGGAACAGATAACCCTGGGGACTAATAGGTATATTTAAAATGTTGAGAGCCTGCTGTGAACAACATTGCAAAATGGCTACTATGGGAGAGCTTGCTTCTTTGTAAAATGGATGCTCTCGGGATCATTGTCAGTGGAAAAAATACCTATTTACCAAAAGATGAAGTACTGATATAATGTTCTGGCAACAATTTACCACTCAGGACACCTTCTACCACCAAAGCTTACTTCATTGTGTGTGTGTGTGTGTTTGTGTATGTGCTTTGTGTACGTGTGTGTGTATAGGTGAACACACTTCCAGATTCTGCCCATCATTTGTATTCTCTAAGAATTCCCATGAAGAGGGCCTGCATGAGACCTAATGGAGCCCTTTTGCAGCATGCCTACTCTCTTCCCCCAGCCCTTCCTTTAAAAAGTATCTAATCAGAAAAATATTGTAAAAACAGATGCTGCTGGGACTTTGGCAGGCACGTTCACATCTGCAGGCCCAGTGCCTTCCTTGGATTTGATTAAGGCAGTGGCAAAGGAGGAATAGATATTGCAGACACAATCACTGAATTTTGTAGTGTTTTTTTTTCTTAACAGAAACATAAAGAGGAATGTATGAGTCCATCTTCCACCTAAATAAGGAATAGGTTTCCCTCCATTTGCTGATTCTGGTTAAGCAATAGAGAAGCACCAAGAAAACTGACATACATTACCAAATACTTTAATTCAGATACATTGCAGTATAAAGTTTTATTACTTCACCTTTATTTATGATGTCGTGTATCATCCTGTATAGGCTTTATTGGCTCTGTCTTCATGAGTTGACTTTTAACCTGGATATTAGTACAGTAACAAACTGGATCACCTGACAAAGTTTTCCTCTTGCTGGGATTTCTTCATATACCTGCTAATATTAAGGTGACCAATCGTCCTCCTTTAGGGAGGACAGTCCTTCTTTTGTAAGTTCTGTCCTCTCTCGAAAAGTGTCCTCCTACATGTCCTCCTTTTCGATATTTGAAGACTAATCTGTAAATCTCTGTATTCGATCGATGCCGAGCCGTTGCGTGTGATGTGACGTATTTGTATTTGACATGACAATTCGTCAAGGCTCAGTACAGTGCAGCGAGTCGCGATTATGAGACGCATGCGCTCCGCACAGGAGAATTGTTTTGAGAGAGTGTGCCGCACGGAAGTGGCTTTGTTTACTTCTTACCGAAACCCAACACGGCACACACGCACGCATTAGACTCACTTTTTTTTCTTCAGTTTGTGTCCTCCTCATTGTAAAAAAGTTGGTCACTTTACTAATATAGATGTTAAAAGAAGTAGCTAAAGAAAAATAATTAATTTAAGTAGGTACCTAATTACCTAGTTTTGGACTCCAGATTCCTCCACGATAACAAATCTGTGCCTCTCATATCTTGTGACATTGACCCATACACAGACATTGCTGCAATGCTTCGTGAGATAGCCCAAAGTATTTATGCAGTATAATAGAGTAGGCTGGGAAAAGTGACTTCCTCAAAGTCAAAGTAAATGATCCACACAACAGTTTAACAAGATCAATGAAATACATCCTTCTCAATTCACAGCCTGCTGTGCTGCACTAGATCCAGAGTGGCCAGCCAAGAAAGATCCAAAGCCAATCATATAAACAATTCAATACTGTCTGGATTATTTTTATTTCCAAAGCCTGATTTTTAACAGGGAGCTTCTTTCTCTCCCTAACATGCAGTCTTAGTTGATGGGGGATAGTTAAAGTCTACAGGTGCCCCAATATAGGGCGCCCCAATTCTCAACTTTATTTCCTGTACTGTTTGGTATTTCCATGGGTAGGGTATCATCAATATGCTGATTATTTGACAATTTGAATTGTTCATATTTTACTATTTTTCATATTAGTAAACCAGTAACTACTGATAAATATAAAATGTAGATCTTTTTTTCTCTTCTTTCTCTTCTTTCTTAGCTGGTATTTTTAGTTTGCCTGGGGTGATCACTTTTCTATTATTTTTCATTATGTTTTAAGATTTTTTAAAAAATTGTATATGCATAAAATAAATACCTTTTTTAAAAAAAAAAACCATCAATATGCTGATGATACCTTGTTGTACATCTCCACCCTAGACCAAACAAGAGATACAATCAAAGTTCTCTCCTGGTGTCAAAAGGATCTGAATGGGGATAATCAGATTTAGATATAATCCCAGCAAGATGGAGTGGGAATGGGTTTCTGAAGCTGATTCACTCTGTTTTTGGACTTAGACACAAAGCAGGTTCACAATTGGTGTGTACTCTTGAATTTATGGTTCCTTTGCAAAGCCCTACCTTGTGTGTCAGTTGCAGCCATTCCTGGAACAAAAGCTCCATCGATGAACAAGACTACACCCTTGTCACCTCACATTGTTGCAATTTTACTCTTCACAAAGCTGCTCTTGAAGACAATTCAGAAGTTACAGAAGGTCCACAATGCAATGGTTCCTGTAGTACTGCAGGAGCTACATTAATTGCTGGTATGGTTTCAGGTACATGTTTAGGTCCTGGTGATTATCTTTAAAGGGTTTTCTGTACCAGGACCAGGGTATCTCCAACATTGCCTACACAACGTAGAATCTGCCTGACTGATGAGATCCAAATTAGAGGGCTAGCTCTAGGTTCTGATTCTGAAGAAGTATTGACAATAGGGACACTGAGGGTGAACCTTCTTGGTAGTGGCCCCTCTCTTCTGGAATACAGAGATAGACAGCTCCATCCCTAACAGCAAGCCTGCAGAACCTGCAGCCCTCCAAGCAGTCTTAGGGTACCCATAGACATCTTAAAAAAAACCAAATGAATGCACTGCCCTTCCCACCCCAAAAAAACGCATTACCAAGTGCTTCCACCATCTCTGGGCCCGATTGCTGCTGCCCGCTCTAGTGCTATGGTTACTCCACTAGCCCCCAAACAGCTCATCAGCACACCATAACTGAGCCCAAAATTTCTGTTGCTAGGTGGGACATTTGTGAGGTGAATTTTGCCCCATTTTATGACTTTTCTTGCCATGTTTGTTAAGTGAATCACCCGCAGTTCTTAAATTAGTAATATAGCTGTTAAGTGAATCTGGCTTCCCCATTGACTTTGCTTGCCAGACTTTGCGGAAGGTGATCAAACAACCCCAGGATACTGCAACCGTCATAAATATGAATTAGTTGCCAGGCATCTGAATTTTGATCACATGACCAAAGGGATGCTGCAATGATTGTGAAAAACAGTCATAAGTCATTTTTTTCAGGGCCGTTGTAACTTCAAATGGTCACTAAATGATAGTCAAGGACTATCTGTATTCCTTTGCAGCCCATGATTACTTTTAATTTCTCAGTGTGGCCCTTTCTCTCTACATTAGGAGTGTCAAATTGCCGGCCCGTGGGCCAGATGCATCACACAGAAGCCACACCTACCCCAGCTTCAGCAAGGGGAAAAAAGTCACAATATGTCGCGTCGCGACACGTCACATGACGCGGCGAGTTTGACAACCCTACTCTTCATGTGGTGCCTAATTCATAGTGCTCAAGAGGGCTGTTATGACCTGGCTTTTCCAGAGCTGGTAGAGCACAAGGCAGGGAGTAAGGGGCCTCAGAAGATGTGAGGATGGCACAGCTTGACTTATTAATGACGTTTCTGATGAGAAACACTGTTATATTTGTTTTTTAATGCTTTTAATCCAAATGACGTATGGAGGAATTATAAGCCATTCGGAGTTGGGTCAGCAGGATTGGCATATAAGCTGAAGTAAATAAATAATGTAGAATCATCTCCCTTTGTTCTGTGTGGGTTTTGTTTCTTCAAATGGAAATTAGACTGGGTGAGGTGAGTGTGCGCATTAGAAAGCAGGCAGACGAAAGTAGCAGAAGGGTAGAAATCTTAACTCCATACCTATTTTTTGTCTAGGCAGGGCTGAGAGGCCACCTAAGCAATATTAACCTCAAAGCAAGGGGGAAAAAACTGATTACAAAGCAAGTTTGTGTTAGAATTATTATACTAACGTAGGGGAAATGTTCTTTAGGCATCATACTTCACTCGGGGCAATGCCAGCGTTTGCCAATTGGCTCTTTATCCCAATTAATTAAACAAAAAGGATTGTATCTGAGGATTTTAAGGTTTCGGGAGCAACTTTCTATACATTGTTAATCTGATAACATTTACAGGAATGCATCTCAACAGCTGTATGGAGATGTTTGCCTGACCATAATATTTCTGTTAACAGGCGTAGTTAATGAACAGGGGTGTCATAAATCTGCACTACAACCACACGGATTGTCAGCTAGCTCGATCAAAGGTTCTCTTTAGTTCTTCACTTATAACATAGATTGTCAAAGATCAGAGGAATTATCACAGATAATCATGGATACCATCAAGCTGCAACTCACTATCTTTACCTAGCATATGGTAAATGGTTGGAGATAGGGTTGCCAGGTGTCCACTATTTGAGTGGACAGTCCACTTTTTTCACATTATGTTCACTATTTTTTTTCACAAAATAGTGGACATTTTTTTATTCAAAAGCTTTATGATGAAATGGTACGTAATCTAAAGCTGTACAGTCTACTTTTTTTTACTACTTAACCCCCCCCCCCCCGCTTGTCCGCTATTTTTTGGAAGCAGACCTGGCAACCCTAGTTGGAGAAATGTTTGCTACATAATCTTCCATATCTATGTTTCTTCAGATTTTACGATGGGGTTCGTAATGAATACAGTTGATATAAAATATCTATAGATTAATCCTTGACTTACAACCATTCATTTAGTGACTGTTTGAAGTGACTGAAAAAAATGGCTTACGACTGTTTCTCACACTTACAACTATTGCAGCATCTCCAGGGTTACATGATCAAAATTCAGACGCTTGGCAACTAGTTCCTATTTATGACGGCTGCAGTGTCCCAAAGTCGTGTGATCACTTTTTGCAACCTTCTGACAAGCAAAGTCCACGGTGAAGCCAGATTCATTTTACAGCTGTGTTACTGCAGGGATCTACTTAACAACTGTGGCAAGAAAGGTCATAAAATTGGGCAAAAATCATTTAAATGTCTCACTTAGCAACAGAAATTTTGGGCTCAACTGTGGTCATAAGTCAAGGACTATCTGCATTAGGAGAAAATGTGTATATGGAAAGGGGAAACGTGTTATATGAAAAGAAGGTATTATATGAAAAGAAATTACGGGGAAAAGTATGCACGAAAATGCATACAAATGCACATTTTTTTAAAAAAAATGCAAATTAATGCAGGAAGTTTGGCTTGCTGCCCAGGAAATAGGGGAATTAGAGTTCATTGCATCTAGAAGCTACAATCAAGACATGGAAGACTGGGATAGAGGTTCAGGAACTATGGGTGAGTCATCCTGAGTGATGAACTGAATTCATTATGAGCAATCTGGTTTTCCCATTCTTGACTATGTCTTCTCCGTTCCTCTCCTAAAAGAAACAAGACTTCAGCCTATTCCGCTATACATATCCAGGCATGTTCTATATATTTATGCAGTGGGCAAGAATCATCAGCAGATTTAAAATATTGCTATCTAGGGAAGGCTGCAAAGTTGGAATCTGCGAGAACGAGAGTTAAAATTAAGTTCATTGGCTCAAGTTCCTTTTCTATAAATTTTTGACTACGTGCAATTCCGCTTTGAACTGTCTTATAAGCAACCTATTGTGGTGGTTAGTGCAATTACATATTTCCTCTGAGTTTTTGTTATTAGCATAAATAATAATAATAATAATGTAAAAATATCTGGCTCTTTTCATCTTCAAAGAGATTTGGGAACATTTGGCCTGCTAATCCACATGCTTTTGAAATGTACGTGCATGGTATTATTATCTTCATTGCATTATCAATGAGAAAAGCCACGGGAGAAAGAGATTTGCCTAAAGACTGTCTGTCAAAGGAAATCACGATCAGCTTGGAGATCAAGACACTTGCCCGTTGTTATAGTTGCTTTGCAGACAGTGGCCTTGTCTGCAACACTTCCTGTGGCTCAAGCTAAAGCCGGAGTCTCACTATGTACATGAAATTCATAGAACAAGAGGTTGCAATCTACTGCCCATCAGCTGTCTCAGCCTCATACTCCCAGCAGGCCCATCTTGGCTGATGGCAAGGACCGGCAAGATCTGAAAGGAACTAAGCTACCTGCTCCTATTTGTAGACATATGGGTCCTTTCATGGGCTGTGCTGAACACACATGCACAGTTCTTGAGACTCACCCAACCCAACCAAACCATCAGCTAAACCAGTGGTTCTCAACCTGTGGGTCGGGACCCCATTTGGGGTCGATCGACTATTTCATGGGGGTCGCCAAGCAAGGCTGTCCGCCATTTTTTTTGTCCGCCATTTTTTTGTCCGCCATTTTTTTTCCCCTTTTCCGGCGGGTGCCTTACCTCCCTTGGGCTGGGCCAGCTGGTGGTCGGCCTGCTCCGTCTCTGCTGCTTGCCAGCTACACCTCGGCCGGCGCAGGGGGCGGAACCATGCATGCGCGGCGGTCCCGGGCAGGGAAAGTCCTCGACTTACGACCGGTTGGATAGTCCTCGACTTACGACCGGTTTAGTGCTTGACTTATGATCGGTTTAGTCCTCGACGTACGACCGGTTGGGGTCGCAGCATTAAAAAGGTTGAGAACCACTGAGCTAAACCCAATAACTTCCCTAGTGCCTGGTCCACACTTCCGCCTCTTTGCAATTCTAGGTAGGTAGCAAAACATGATGGAGAACCAGGTGAGATACCAGATGTGTCTAATGGGCTTGTTTTACCATAGGTTGTGCAGAGCTGGGACTTGGCACTGTAGTAGAAGAAATTCAGAAGCAAGCAGAAGTAAGACTTTCTCACTGGAACAAGCAAGATGTATGCTTCCTGTGGCTGATACTTATGTTGACATCACTTGGGCTTCTAGACTCTGGCTCAAGAATGGACACAGGACTTCATTGCATGTTATCATGCATTCTTTGGTTTGAGACAAAGATTGGGTTTAATGCCCTAAATGGCTACTTTCAGCTTATGATTCTAGAATTCAGAGCTAACTTAATTATGCATTTTTCTTGAGGGGAAAAAAAAAAAAAAGCATCTGTGCTGAGTTCTGAATTGATCTCATCATCCAACTTTTATATGTGTAATGCTACTCATCAAGCCATTAACCAAAGATGGAATAATCAAAATTTCTAGTAAAAGCAGACAGAGAACATCAGTGGTTTTCTGAGTTACCTTGTCTATTGCATTATACATTAATATTTACTAAACAGACTACAGGTAGTCTCAACTTACAACAGTTCATTTAGTGACCAAAGTTACAACGGCACTGAAAAAAGTGACTTATGGCCATTTTTCTCACTTATGACATTTTTCCATCCCCATGGCCACAATTTACATTCAGATGTTTGACAACTGATTCATATTTACGACAGCTGAAGTGTCCCGGGGTCATGTGATCACCTTTTGTGACCTTCTGATAAGCAAAGTCAATGGGGAAGCCAGATTCACTTAACAACTGTGTCATTAATTTAACAACTGCAGTGATCCACTTAACAAATGTGGCAAGAAAAACCGTAAAATGGGGCAAAACTCACTTAACAAATGTCTCACTTAGCCACATACATTCTGGACTCAATGTGGTGGTAAGGTGAGGGCTACCTGTATTTGGTGGTCTGGCTGAGGTATATTTTAAAATACAGAAGAGATGTAATGTCATCAAAGGTTATCTTAGAATATATGGTCATGTTCAGAGTGAATCTTGATGTGTCAATAATTTTAACTGCTGATTTACAGCTCATTAGAAATTCACGCTGCACTTCCGGTCTTGTGCAGTAGCGCAGCAGCCAAGGGATTTTGGGGTTCCGTGCCCTTTGGTTGACTTTCTTCCTGTTAGGGGACCCTAAATGAGCCAGAAGCCACCCCGAAGAGGCAGCAAAGAAGGAAGGAAATCCCGTGGACCATGGAGAGACGATGGTCGACCCGATCGGTCCAGGAGAAGCCTTCCAGAAACCAACAGGAGAAAGGCTAGCCTAACTTCAGTCTAGCCCAAGCTACAAGCAACCGAAGTCAAAAAGCACTATTTTAAGCTGATTGTAAATAGCGCATTTGAATCTGGGTAACATCATCGATTTTCTCTATCCTACTTATTAACTTTCCTGGAAAAAAAATTCCCAAGAAACAAAAAACCTCTGAACGTGAAGGAGGGGGATTTTTGCCCTGCCATTTTAATAATGGAAGTGGCGAATTAAATCTTTTATGGAGGACCAAAACATACAGAAATGAAATGAAATGAACATAAAACCTAAATTTGGATAAGTTTGGAATTGTTGAATGGTTAAGATTCTCATTTTAAAGGCAATTTTCTATTTTTATAATTTGAAAAATAAACTGGTGCTGACATCTAGTGGTGGATAAAGACTATAACAGCTATGGCTTTTATACAGGATTTGGCAAAATCTGGAAAAAACTAATCTGTGCTTGTGACCTTCAAAGCTATAACAATAGAGAACAGCTGTGACAAAAAAAGAAAACAATTTGGGTTGCAGACAAAAAGAGGATTATAAACTTCAGGAAACCTTTTTGAACCTTTTTGGATTATAAATACCTACTAAACTGTGACTCTAAAGCAGAGAAAAGAAAACCTTGATTCTTGACCACTATGGAAAATCAGAGACTTGCAGAAAGAACTTATCAAGAAAAAATAAATACCTTTCAAGAGGAGACATATGAGATGCTGCAACTAATTCAAACAACAATGACTTCAAACCACAAAGAAATCCAAAATAACTTTTTTTT
>NW_015388213.1:103431-121712 GCF_001527695.2 Protobothrops mucrosquamatus | reverse complement strand
TTGTTCTTCATACATTGCCAAATCTAACAAATAATAGTATAGTTTTTTACTCATTTTGTCCTCTGATCCCAATACTATTTTATCCAATTCTATCGGTTCTAATTTAATACCTAACTCTTTTTTATCTTTCCAATATCTCGCCTGTAGCTGTAGGTATGCCCACCATTCTAGATCTATCCCTTCATCCTGTAGGGTTTTCAAATAACTTTGAAAACATAAACCAATTCATCTCCAATTTAACTTTACAACAACAAAAAATCTCAGGAAATAACAATAGAGAAGCAGCAGATAAAACAGATAACTGAACACAAATTCGAGGATAGCGACTCAAAGATGGAACTTAACACAACAAAGAAGTATGATTTAACCAAGTGGAAAAAAAATTACAAGAAATATTGGTGCTGGAAAAGGCAACTTATACTTTAAGACCACAAGACAAATTTGAGGATAAGAAAAAAGACTGGTCAAAATGGATTGTAGAGACGTCAGGAACATCACTAGAACTGGAGAGACAAAAAATGATAAGAGAAAAAGAAAGAAAAAGATTTTCAACAAACATGAAAAAACAAATGCCTCTTACAAAGATATTGTACTTGACTTGTTTTTTATATCTACAGTGACACCTACAAGAATATGGAAAGACTCTTTGATTCAGCAGAATATATTGATTAAAGATATTGGGCAAAAGAAGAAGGCCAAAGTGAAAATTAAGAAAATAGATGATGGGACTTATCAGAGAGAATATTTAAAAAAGAAACACTTGTTTGAATATGGTTAAAGTAATAGAAAGATTTTGGATATGAATTTTACTTTAAGAGGGAGGAGTCCCTCAAATAAAATAGTACTCTTTCTTTCTTCTCTTTTCTTATCTTATTTCTTGATATGAGTAATATAAAAGAATTAGAATGGCTTATATATAAGGACATATTTTAGATATTTAAATGTGATTGATTTTAAGAAAATTACAATGGATTGAAAAAAAAAATGTTTTGAATAAGAGTTAAAAGACCAGATGACTAGATTTATTAAATGGAATATTTAAAGATTAAATATATTCTTAATTATGGTAAAAAAGAATGGAAAAATTTTGGAAATAAATATGTATTAGCTTAGGGGAAACATGGACTTTCAGTAGTATACTATCTTTTTATCCCTCTTTACTCTTGTTCTTTTTTTCTCTTTTTTTAGTCTTATTTATTCCTTAAGTAAGGTAAAAGTTATGGGATGGTTTACATGAGAAAAAATACAATCAAATATCTAAATGTAATTAACTTTGAGAAAATCTTAACCAGTAAGAATGTCTTGAATATTGTGGGAAAAACAAATGTAAACAAGAACTGTAAACGGGATCTATGATGAGGCAACCAGAATGACTAGATAGAAAAGAAATATTATATTGATGTGATTATTATTTGCGGAAATATTAGAAAAAAAATATATTCAATTGTTATCTATCAAAACAATAAGAATTGTATTAACTTAAGTTTGGTAAAAGAGAGCATTATGGGAAGAAGAGGAAATCAAGTAAAGCTATTATGTGGATTATAGATCATAGAAACCAATTGTTAGCGAATGTTTTTCTAAATGTAAACCCAGACAACACACTGTTTACCGAGTACCATGTTTAAAAAATTAATAAAATATATTATAAAAAGAAAAAAAAATTCAGGCTGCAGCAGAAAAGATGAGCAAATATTTAAAATACACTATGGAGATAGAGCAGCTGCAACTCTGAAAACTGGAATTTGAAGCTCCTGGGAATCATTTACCACAGAATTATTCTTTTCAAGCTCAAAATAAAATTCTTAATGTCTCGTGCAGGTTCTTAGTATCAATAGTACAGACTGATAGAGATGCACACTCATATACTGTACACCCAGGTTGTCAAGGTCTCATCTCAGTGCCTTGGGGCTTGGATCAAGTTCAGCTCGAGCAAGGCTGAATGACTGTGACCTCTCGCACTCCCTGGCTTAGGGGACTTAACACATTTGGTCCTGTATGGGACTGTTTGTGGCTAGTGCCCAAGTTGGGAGGCTTCCTGAATTTTAGTTCCTACGTGAGGAGCAGGTGGCAGCTGTGGCCAAGAAGCCCTCTGCGCAGATCCACCTTGTCTACCAGTTGCCCCATTCATGCACCAGGAGACCTTCCTTATAGACACTTACGCCTTGGGTCATCTTGCCTAGGGACTACTGCAGAAGTTCTCAACCTTTTCTTCACCACAGACCCCCTTTAAATACCTTTTGTGGCCATGGATCATGGCCATGGGCCACCAAGATTTAACTCAAGATTTAAATCATAACACTTTTTAAAGCCTTTGAGGACCCCTTGTCACAACATCGCAGCCCCCCCTCCTCAGGGGTCCGCAGATCACAAGTTGAGAACCACTGGACTACTATATTGTAATGCAGTCTACATGAGGCTTTCTTGAAGACCACTCAGCAGCTGGAGTTGATTCATAATAAGGCAGCCTGAGCAGTTTTGCCCATGTAATATCTCTGCTCCATGAGTTGCGTTTGTTACTAATAGGCTTTCAGGTGCAATTCAAGATGCTAGTTATCACATATAAAGCTCTACATCATGGGTTTCAAACTCGCCGCGTCACGTGACGTTGCCGGAGCTGGAGTGAGCACGGTCTCTGAATGATACAACCAACCCATGGGCTGGCAGTTTGACACCCCTGTCCTACATGGTCAAAGGCCTAGTTAGCTAAAGGAGCTTGTCTTTCATGGTTTCTACCCACCCTGAACAATGAGACAGAATTGGCATAATCAATGAGACCCCATGTATGCCAGTTCTGTCTGATTGTATAGGATGGGCAGAAACCACGAGAGACAAAAAAGACAACAGTCATCTAGCAAGACCCAGAAAATGCAGCTTCTCTATCACAACACTTGCCCTCTGGAACAGCATCTGTCCAGAAATTGGGATCTATCCCTCTTTTAGTGTTCTCTCTGGATGATTCTCATTTTTTCCTGATGCGGTCATGTTTCTTGCTAATGTGTAAGTATGTAAGTATTTATTTATACATATAAATACCTACCATGTACTTTAGTATCAGTCTATTTTCCAAGTGCTGCTCCTTTCATTGCCTAATTGCACAATCTATAAACAAGCATCAGCAATCTCAATAAAACTCCAAAGAGTGAACAAATATATCCCCCTCCAAATATATTTAAAACAACAACACTTTACTTGCTACAGGAAAAACCTTTTCCAAGGAAAACTGAGTATGCTTAGAAAATATGGAGTGATGGATGCTGGAGGTAGGGCAAAAGGGAATGGAGTATTCCAAACAAAGTCTGGATACTTTTCAACCTTTTTTGTAGGAATCCTTTTTGTTGATCCTTTGAATCCAATTAATTCTAGTTTTTCACTCTGAAGAAGCAGTTTTAACTGTCTGATAAAAATTCCCCTGTATATCTATCTACTGTTTCTTTTATGAAAACATGAAAAAAATGTGAAAACTATTTGGAGGAACAATTGTAGAATGACAAAAAAACCCCTCTTCTCCATCTACTCATCAAGCAAATTTGCTCCCCGCTGCAATCTATGACAAAATTTATGATGCCTCCGAACAGATATGTAATATAAAGAACAACTTGTACCTGCCAAATCTCCTCTTCTGTTAATACTACAGAGTACCAAATAAACAACAGAGAGTCTCATGGCTCCTTAAAGTCTAAGAAATTTACTAGGACTTAATTTTCGTGGATTGCAGCCCTTTTCACAGCTGTTGTTTAAGTTAAGTTATATAACAAGGATCTTTGGAGGGGGGTTCAAATCTCAGTGCAGTACGCCTGAGTTTATAACAAAACCTGCAATAAACATATTATATATCATATTATATTATATTATATTATATTATATTATATTATATTATATTATATTATATTATATTATATTATATTATATTATATTATATTATATTATATTATATTATTATATTAATTATATTATTATATTATATTATATTATATTATATTATATTATATTATATTATATTATATTATATTATATTATATTATATTATATTATATTATATTATATTATATTATATTATATTATATTATATTATATTATATTATAGTGATATAATATTATTATATATTATATTATAGTGATAATAAGGTGAGGTGGCTAAGTTACAAGAAAGGACATATTTTATATCAGCCAAGCATGACAAAGGAAAGCTCTAAAAGGCCTTTGGAATTGAGATATGTATTGTGAGACTGAGTAGGCTTTCTTCCAATAAACCTTAAAGATTAACTTTATATTCTTGGAGCCAATAAATTCACAATCAGAGAGCTGAAATCAATAAGAAATTTTAAGGAAGTATATTTAAGATGCCTCGTAACTTCATAATACTCCCAGCTCCCCAGGTTTCCTCTTGCTGGTATAGTATCAAAGAAAAAAGAAATGAAATTTGGAGCAAAATGTTTAGAGGAGAAGGTCACGGTTCTGCAGACTTTTCAAATAAATAAATTTGTAAATGGCTAATGCTTATTTAAATATTAGGGTTTTTAGAATGTAAATTTTGCTCAACTAATTGGTGAAGTGTTATGTAGGATCACAGTCATGTAGCTCGGTTTTCTGTTTACTCCAAAGTAATAATAGTTTATTAAATTGATATAGCTCCTGATCCCAGAGACTCAGGGCAGAAGTAAGTCCCACTATGTTCAGTGTGGTTTATTTCCAAGAGTATTTAGGATTACATTTATTCAACTGCAACAATTTACATTAATGTACTGACTTCCAGTCAGTTGGGACTACAATTCCCAGAATCCTATGTATATATTTAGAGGTCTTGTGGCTGGAGAAAACTATAGAATGATATAGTCTAAAGCAGGGGTCTCAAACAGCCAGCCCGTGGGCCGGTTGCATCATGCGGAGGCCTCGCCCAGCCCAGCTCCGGCAATGCAAAAAAAGTCACAATATGTTGTGACACGTCATATGACACGGCGAGTTTGACACCCATGGTCTAAAGCAGGGGTAGTCAACCTTGGCTCTTTTATGACTCGTGGACTTCAACTCCCAGAATTCCTGAGCCACGAGTCATAAAATAGCCAAGGTTGACTACCCCTGGTCTAAAGGAATTAGAGAAAGATATGAAGAATAAATTGTTTAAAAAACCCTAAATAATATTATCTAGTCAAGCTAATGTGCTAATAAATTAAAGACAAATGATTATATTGCTTTCATTTATAATACAGTAATATGTAAATTTAGTGCCACCTTCAGGAAAATAAATTTATATAGACAGATACATAGTATATAGTCTTCTGTCCTGGCAAGTTATTTAAATATGACTTTCATTCAGGATATTAATACTTCTAGAATGTTAAAAAGTCAGATAACTTTGCATGCATTATGCTCTATTGATTGTAGGTGGTAGGGAGGTAAGTAGGTAAGTAGGTAAGTAGGAAGCCTCTAATTATAAGATGCACAAACACCTAGAAACGTATATAAAAAAGAAAATTCTAGTTCATAGATTTCTGTGAGCATTGTAAATATGGCTTTCATTAAAAATATTCTGTTTGGTATGTAATTCTCCCATAAATTTACAAATCCCTTAGCACTAATCCCTTTGTATTATATACTGTATCAAAGCAATGCAATATATATGATAACTATCAAAAACAAGGATGGCAATATGCTAAATCCCGTATATGCAGCATACTAGTGGCAAAACCAAGGCCTTTGAAAATGCTCATGAAACCACTGACCCATTTTTCAGATTGGAAGCACAGAGCCTACGTCTTTTAGGAACTACAAATGCATTTTTTTAAAAAATTGTCATGACAAGCTCCCATAATTTATCATTTGTTTGTTGAAGGCTTTCACCCAGAAATTCAAAGCAATGTACATTTATTGTTAATTATTTATTTATATTTCCTATTTCTAAACTGTCTATCTCCCTCAGAGGTATTCCTCTTTCTCACTTCATTCTGATAATAACGCTTTGAGGCAGTGACTGATGAAAGTTACGCGGGGAGCATCCATCGTTTAGTTTGGATTTGAACCTGACATCCCAAGAAATTGAATCCGGCTGCATTTTTTTTTGCACTGCAATGCCTAGAATCTCTCATCAATAGCAATGCTGCTGAAACTTTCAGAAAGTGTTTCTCACTTCTCTGTTAAGCTTCTGAAAGCTGATGGATGAGGAAGCTGAATTATTCGAATTTGATCCAATAGAAACTGTCCTCGGATTAAAAGATGCTCAACATTTTCACATTGACTTGCATACCTTAATTTTTTTTAGGTTGAGGGAGGGGTGCTCCCAACTGAAGTAAAAAAATGTATTTTATTCGGAGCTTATGGAAGGAGGCAATCCTCACTGGCATGGAAAAAAAGATAATAGAGGGTTAAATGTATTACGCTGACACCAGAGGGGGATCAGGGTTCAGCCCACTCAGCCACAGTATCTCACTGGATGATTTGGGGCACATCATTCTGTCCCAGCCCAGCCTATTTCAGAGAGTGGTGATTGCAGAGAAAAAAAGAGGAGAGCATTAATCAGTCAAACACATTTCTAACTGAGTGTGTGCCATCAAGTCATTGCCAACTCTTAGCCCCTTCACAGACAGCTTTTACCAGAGGTTCGAATACCACCCAGGTTTTTCTGTCCCATTAAAATCTATGCCTGTAGCTTTGCCAGCATGTATAGAAATTGGTTTAATTCCGAAGTTTGAATACAGCCAATATGCCAGGACTTGCAGAGGGAGCCATCTAGTGGATTTTTGGGGGCAATGCATTTTTTTTAATAATATGAGAGAATACGTAGAATCTCCCAAAGTCTGAGATACTATACAGGTAGTCCTTGACTTACAACCATTTGTTTAATGACCGTTTAAAGTTACAACGGTGCTGAAAAAAGTGACTTTTGACCATTTTTCACACTTACAACTGTTGCAGCATCCCCACAACATTGTGACCAAAATTTGGGTGCTTGGCATGTATTTATGACGGTTAGTCATGTGATCACCTTGTGCGACCTTTTGACAAGCAGAGACCATGGGGAAGCCAGATTCAATTAACACTTAAGTTGCTACCAGCTTAACAACTACAGTGATGCACTTAACAACAGTGGCAAGAAAGTGTATAAAATGGGGCAAAACTCAACAACTGTCTTGCTTAGCAACAAAAATTTTGGGCTCAGTTATGGCCATAAGTCCCTTGACTACCTGTACATTATTGGGTGGAAAAATTAGGCAAGTTTGTTTTAAAATTACTCAGACATAGGTGTGGGGATCTGTTTCTATCAATTGGACATTAGTAAGTAGAGCCCATATGAGGGGTCTAAACTTCCATTCCTTGAACATATTATCCCACTCCAGATTAGTGCTCCAAATTAATGTGAGAGTTTTTATTGTACCATGTCCTTCCATGTTCAGACAGTTGAATAGAAATGGCTTTATAGGTAGGAGAAGCAGCAGTTCCAGAGTTTGACATTCCTTTTTAAAAAATTATGATATAACAGTGTGGGAAGAATCCAGAGAAAGAAATATTTTGGGGGATATTAAAAAGGCAAAATATATTTCGCCAAAGGAATAATGGAGAAGATCTTTAAAAAGGCAGAAACGTCTCCCTCCCCCCAGCCAGAAAACAGCAGAAACCAGCTTTTAGAAATACAGATGTAATAATCCATTCAGGAAGGTTGGAGCCAGGAAGCTGATGAGATTAGAAAGACAAAGACCCCCAAAATCTACATACCCCACTCAAATTCTAAAGACATAATAGGATTAACCCACCAATACCAAAAGGGCACACTCAGACTCAGGTCAAAGTACATGACACAGGAAATACAAAGCCTCAAACAGGAACAGGAAACAATCTCAAGAGCCCCAGAAGGTATAAAAATCCACCAGTCCTAGCTATATGTGGTCTGCTTTCCCAGAGCCATGATTCTGTCTGGCTTTGCTCTTCAATAAACTACAACCTTCTTTCTAAAGCAGTCTCCATTTTGTTTATTCCCAGCTTGGACTGGACCCTGATGAAGACTTTTCTTTCAACAATTTGGCATCCAGGATGGGACTTCAAGTTAACCTCTCCAGTGGACTAAGGACTGGGTAAGCCCCATCTTGCCGACAACAGACCCCTTGTGTCTGTGGATGGGTTTCCCAGGCCCTGGCCATTTGGAGCAAGGGTAGTAAAGGGAGTTTTGAGTTTGAGCTCAAGGGCTGCTTTGGAAAAAAGGTGAGTACCTCTAAATTTTAACTTTAAAATTTAGGGAAGTGAGAGAAATGTGTCTATATTTGTGTGTGGGAGTGAGAAGACCTTTTTCCCCAATCACAGTTGAATCTTGTTCCCTCTGGCCTTTCCTAACCGCAGAAAGGATCTGTTCAAGTGACAGACCCTAGAAAGCATAGGGGTTTGGCCAGAGCACATGACCTTTTGTTAGGGAAAAGGGAGAGGCTATGTGAAAATGGAATGGAAAAGTGAATGAGAATCGGATTTGGGCAACCAGCTGGTAAGGCCCTGTAAGCAAAGCCCATCAGTAGGAGGTGTTCATACTACTGCAGGAAGCAGAGGTCCTCCCAGACCCCTTTTTAGTCTGAAAACTGACGATGGTGTATTCTCTGGTTAGGAGGTGCCCATACTCTGTGAGGGAACAGAGTCCTCCTGGATGGGGTTTTTTATTTTTTTTTTGTCTAAAAACTGACGGTGGGGCAGCAGGGTTAGTGTCGCTAAGAGTGGCCAGGCTATACCGCTGAAAAAGACCCAACTAAGCCAATTGAACCCCACATCATAAGGGGAACATGGGAAGTTGTAGTTCGAGGGTCAAGTCTAGATTACCTATTGGAGATTTGCTCGAGGCATGGGACGAGAGGCGAGTGCCTATCATAGCCAGTATGAAGAGGAACCGAGCATGAAAAATTTGTGAAGAATGGGCTTTGCTCAGGGCTTTACTGGGAAACCAATTTGGCTAAATAAAGGTACTTAAAAGGAAAATAAAAATATAGGAATAGTGATTTTCTCTCTCTCTTTCTATGCAACCACGTGATATGCTTAAGATTTGTGCCTTCCCTAATTTGAGTTAACTGAGATTTATGGTGGAATGACCAGAGTGTGAAAACTGAGTGTTCTGTTTTTCTCTCCTCTTTGTCTTTGTGTGTGTGTGTCATGGTCTTTGCTGCTAATCCCTAGAGACAGGAATTTTAAAGTTCTGCTAGAAATTCTGTTAAAATAAGTCACCAAAAAGAAAAATACTCTCACTCTAGGTTGTCTGGCCAACAAAATAGAGTGAAGAGAATTGAGTTCCCTTTTTTTCTTCCATTATTAGGAGGGAATGTTTTAAGCTCATTTAGAAGAAAAAATTTGTTCATTTGCTTGTTTTATTTGTGAATTTTCTGTATATGTTGTAAATGGGTTTTATCAGTCTAACCTTCTCCTGAAACATGAGGTGTGTCTACGCACAGGAGCCTTATGAGCTCAAGTTTGCTTATGTAGGGAAATAATCTTCTTATTAAGTTACTTTTCTTATCCTATCATTAATCAGTAAAACTACTGTGGAACTAATCCTGGAACATATAAGCATTTTTCAATCTCTAAAATAATGTGGTCTATTTTAAAATAAATGTTAAAGGTAGATTCTCCCGCCCATGGCAAACTGTACACCTTAAAATATTAAGCTTTTATTTGGAGCTTTCAGCATTTTCAAGCTGGCCAGCATTTTCAAGTTGCAAGTCCTTAAGTCCTCTTTAACATATTGCAAATGTTCAGTTTCAGAAGTGAGACCTTTCATTTTTTGTTGTTCTCTTACAAGAATCCAGCTTCTCTGTTCTCATCTGTGGTGTCCCCATTTTGTCTTATTTGTTTCTTTAACAACTGCAGTATTAAAACTCTGCCTGCAATCTACCCCCCGGCATCTTAGGGGACTGGAGGCTAAAACATATAAGGAACGGTTGCTGGAATTGGATATGTCTAGTTTAATGAAGAGAAGGACGAGGGGGGACATGATAGCAGTGTTCCAATATCTCAGGGGCTGCCACAAAGAAGAGGGAGTCAAGCTATTTTCCAAAGCGCCTGAAGGCAGGACAAGGAGCAACAGGTGGAAACTAACCAAAGAGAGAAGCAACCTAGAACTAAGGAGAAACTTCCTGACAGTTAGAAAATTAACCAGTGGAACAACCTGCCTCCAGAAGCTGTGAATGCGCCAACCCTGGAAGTTTTTAAGAAGAAACTGGACAGCCATTTGTCCGAAATGGTATAGGGTTTCCTGCCTGAGCAGGGGGTTGGACTAGATGATCTCCAAGGTCCCTTCCAACTTTATCGTTGTTGTTGTTGTTGTTGTTGTTGTTGTTATTATTATTATTATTATTATCTATTACCCCACTTATCCTTTGTTCTCCATGCCTAAGTCTGACCAGTACTGCTTCTCCTGGGAGAGTTCACCCAGAAAGGGGGGAGAGGACCTTGTTCTCATGTCTTTCAGCCCTGCATAGATGACCCCCACAACCTTTGGAAGCAGAGCACACTGACCAAGACACTGCCTCCATCTATTTGAGCCAGAGAATGGGGCTTGAATCCAGCCATCCACTAGAAAACCACCATGCAACCAGAGTGGAACAAATCTTCCCAAGTCCTACCATCCCCCCAGATGCCTATGGAAAGCTGCAGAGAAAGGAGTGAGTCCTGGAGCCATTGGCCCCCACGTGAACCCTCAGAAGACAACTGGGAAAACTATGGGGGGGGAGGGAAGAAACTCATTGTAAGATTTTCTTTCTTGCCTCATTTGCATTGTAATAAGCCATTTGAATGTATTTATGGAGGGATGGCATTTGGGAATGGTTGGCACAGCAAGTATTGAACACCTTGGACTTCTGTCTGAAGGGAGGAAAAATTGTCCAGGATGCTTATATTGCCTGTTTTGTAGAAGTAGCTGCATGCACATATGCACACACACACACACACACACACACATACCATTCAGAATCACACTGAATCTATCCCCTTCACCTACCTTCAGTAAAGCTCCTTAGGCTGGTTCTTGCCCTGTGGCACTAAAGCTTTGTATGCACACTTTCCTGCAAATTCCAAGGGGGAGGGAACCAGGCCCCCTCAGGCAATTTGCAATTCATATGCCCTGAGGAGGTAGCAGGAAAGAGATCTTCAAAACCCAAGCCCTGAATATGTTGCACTGGTAGACTCATAGTGGGAGTCCTAGGGCTCACCGTGTGCAATTTAACAGCCTGGCTTGCACACTGGCTAACCTCAATTGGACATCACAAACCCTGGATGCCCTAAACCAGTGATGGCAAACCTTTTAGAGACCGAGTGCCCAAACTGCAACCCAAAACCCACTTATTTATCGCAAAGTGCCAGGGCTGCATCAGCATTGTGGTGACCTCAGGAGGGGCGGGGGGTGTGACCCATTGGGTGGGCGTGGCTGCAGTGGTCACGGCAGACTGGGTCTGCGTGGCCGAGGCCTGTCCCTCGCCATCTTCGGGGCATCCCTGGGGGGCCAACGTCGCTTGCTCGTGCACTTCCTGCCGTCGCTTCCAAAAGCCATGTGCTTGCTACTTTGGCGAACTCTGCTGGGGCAACGGCGTGCGTGCCCACAGAGAGGGCTCTGAGTGCTGCCTCTGGCATGTGCGCCATAGGTTCACCACCACTGCCCTAAACTAAGAGCTAAGGCAGGAAACAACTCTTGAAAATGGGCAGCCAGTAATTATGTATTGAGGCAAAACATGGCTGTGAAGAATTTTGGGAAGTTTGCCCAATTTTGGAAGAATGAGAATTTACCATCGGACCAGATTATAATTACAAAAATCTTAGACTGTGCGGAAATGGATAGACTAACATTAGAAATGAAAGAAAAAGATGATTCAATTTACTTTATAACCTGGGAAAATTTTTATCATTGGTTAGAGATACGTTAGAAGTTTAATGATGGAGTATTAATTAATAGATAGTTAAGTGAAAGGATTTATTGAAGTTTGAGTTATTATTTTTGATTGTTAGAAATTTCATTTTCTTTTTTTCTATTCTTTTTCTTTGAGATTTCAATATTATTAATACATTTGTTTAGCTATTAGGTGGAAATACTTGTTTTTTATTAATTTATGGTTATGCCTTTATGGCTAAAGCTAAGTTTAAGTGAAAAATATTTGAATATGTTATATGCTATTTAAATATTATGATACGCCGGATACTTGCTTGTAAAATTATTGACTATATATTACCCTTACCCCCTTCCAAATTTCCTATTTTTTCCTCCCCACCCACCCCTGTTTACCATACCTATATTCCTCCCTCGTTTCCCTTTATGGATAAAAAACTCAATAAAAAATAATAATAATAAAAAAAGAATTTTGGGAAGCATGTGCAGACCTGACTTGAAAGGTCAAAGTGACATCCAACATCTGAAAAGAATTGGCACAGAATATTGGACACTATACATTTCTTTTCCACCTAACAGAACTTTTGTCCCGACTTTTAGGCCTTTATGAGTTGGAAGCTCCCCTTTTGGGAGCCACTGCAGGGATCTTTTTCTGCTGCCTTCCACTTTTTACACTAACTGTTTAAAAGCTTGTTTATCAAGTCTCCCTGACCAGATCAATTTTAATCTTGTGCCAGTAAAAGTGTGTCATCCAGGGGGGATTGTGGGAAGAATCCAGAGAAAGAAGTATTTTGGGGGATATTAAAAAGGCAGAATATATTTCTCCAAAGGAATAATGGAGAAGATCTTTAAAAAGGCAGAAACGTCTCCCTCCCCCCAGCCAGAAAACAGACTGGACCCTGAAGACTTTTTTTTCAATAATAAAATAAGATGTTCTACAAGGTAGTCTCGTATTCCATTTGTATATAACAACAAAACTCAGTATCCCAAGGCAGTGATTTTAAGACAAGCTTACCAAATCAGATAACTGGAAAACTATCAAAAGCCTTTAGGATGGGAATCCCTGAGTTATCAGGGGACAAACCTTCTGTCAGCAATATTAAAACATTTCTAAACTATGTGGGATCAAGAATGTAGGCACTAGTCCATATCATCCTCTTTCTACAGGGGGACGATCGAGAGCATCCTGTCATACAGCATCATAGTCTGGTTTGGAAGCATCACTGCTTCAGACAGAAAGGCGGTGCACAGAGTGGTGAAAATGGCCGAAAAGATCATTGGCAGTTCCCTCCCTCCCATCCAGGACATAGCACAGAAGTGTTGCTTGAGCAGGGTCCGTAAGATTATCTGGGACACTACACATCCTCTTCATGACCTGTTTTCCTTGTTACCTTCTGGGAGGAGGCTTCGTGGTATACCGTAGCAGAACATCCAGATTCAGCCAGAGTTTCATTCCATACAGCATTAACCTTGCGAACTCTCAAGCTTCCTCCTTCCGTTATATATTCAAGATGGACAGTATTTAATATTTATTTGCTACGTATATGTAGGGATGTGGGTCTATACATATGTTGTTCATAGTATGTTTAGGTATGCATCATGTATGTGTTTCACTTTGAGAGCGGGCAACTAAATTTCATTTTTGNTTGTTAAGCAAATCTGGATTCCCCCATTGACCTTGCTTGTTGAAAGCCAAGTGGGAAAATTACAAATGGTGATCACATGACCCTGGAACAATGCAACTGTCATAAATACATGCCAGTTGCCAAGTGCCCAAATTTTGATCATGTGATCGGGGAGATGCTGCTGTGGTTCTAAGGGTGAAAAATCGTCATAAGTCACTTTATTACCTATTATCTGGAAGCTATTAAGTCACTGATGTTAGAAAATGTTTCTGTGAGTAATACTCCATAATAAAGTTGTTTATGTCTGGTTCACCCTTAGATAATAGAAAAATAATTACTTTGCCAAGCTCATGTCATACAGTATAGGAGATGAATTACTGTATGGGAATTTTGAATCAGGGTTTACATAACTCTCATCTCCTCTGCCTATTGCTTTGGGGCTTTCTTGTTCAGCCAGCAGATTAACTATCAAATTCCCATTATGTGATAAGATGTCACACAGAATCCACGGCAGATATCAAAAGGCCTTGCCTTCTGTCCTAATGAAAGCAAAATTCTAATGATATATAATGCCATAGGAACTATGTAGTTAAAAATAGAACAGGATATTTTAAAAACTTCTGTAGGATCGATATGAAATAGGGCTTTTTCTTTTTTTAAAAAAAACATCTGTGCATCACAATCAGTGGCTTCTTTACCAATTTGATTTTCAAGCAATGTTTTAGGGAATCTTGCCATTCTTAGAATCCTTATTACATGCAATAGCAGAAGGTTATGTGTCTAAGTAAATTCACAAGTGGAAATTAGTGTGCTATAGGTGTACTTAACCTGGAGAAGCACGGTGCTAGAGAATCCAGGCAATATACAGAGTCAGTGACCAAACAAGGTGAGGGAGGATAATTTCCATATCACAGGGTGGACAGTCTTTGGTTGCAAGCATGTGGCCAGTGATTTGAATTTGGGGGTTGCAGGCATATCTCTCAGCCCAGCCCACCTCACAGGGTTGTAGGTGTGGGGGAAAGCTTCGTTTTTAAGTTGTGTTTTTAGCTTCTTCAGGAGCAGTTAAAATTAACTGATGTACTCCCAATTGTGTTCCTTTTTCACTGTTTATTTTATTCTCTTATTTTACTCTGTTCTGTTTATGCTTCTTTCATTTTCTTCCTTTATAATAATAATAATAATAATAGTAAAGTTGGAAGGGACCTTGAAGGTCATCTAGTCCAACCCCCTGCTCAGGCAGGAAACCCTATACCATTTCGGACAAATGGCTGTCCAGTCTCTTCTTAAAAACTTCCAGTGTTGGAGCATTCACCGCTTCTGGAGGCAGATTGTTCCACTGGTTAATTGTTCTCACTGTCAGGAAGNTTGTGGTTCACACTGGAAGGTCTTATCAGGAAGTGATAATATTATAGCTTGTGTAGACAGCTTTGTTGACTTGCTTCTTAGTTGTCTGTCCTTACGTGTTTGCAGCTGCAGATTGCAGCCTAACACGTAGGCATGAAGAAGTGTAGAATTAAGCATACTGAAGTTTACAAGATGGAGTGACTTATGCTATATTCCAACAATTTTTGATTCTCCCATTCAAATATTAACCGTGTCTGATTTTGTGTTTTTTTTTCAATAAAAGAAATACTTTCCTTTTCAATAAGAAAATAAAATCAGCGATAAAATAAAATTTATTTAAGAAAATGGCTTCCGCACCACAAAATCAAAATACTATATTAGACTATCCGAGATGCCCATAAGCACTCTACAATGTCACAACTTTTGCTTGCTTATAGCTTTCCCTCCATTGTATTCCTTGGACTAAGAAGACACCCCCTAAAAAGTCTTGACTAAACCCCCTTTGTTGCATATTTGTGAGAGAAATCTTTCTTCCTCTGCAACCGGTTGTTCAGAATCCAACTCAGCTCAGTAGAAAATCAAAGCCAGGATACGTCCTTTGGATCACTAGGATCAATCGCGATTTCTTTTTTTTTTTTTTTTTTCCAAATCGATTTTTCCCACTTTGGCGGCTTTCAGCGTGTGCTGGGTTAGAAATTTCCTCGGCCTGATAAGGCGCTGCGCCCTCAGTAGGACGGCTGTGCAAACCAAGCAGATCTGCACAAAATAAAAAGCGCTGCCAAAATCTCTGCACGTTCTCCGCCTTCAAGGGAAAGAAAACCGGGACTCGCGCAACGATATCGGTGCAAGGCAGACACTGGGATTTTTCCACTTCAGGCTCCCGACACGAGGAACAATCCCTGGGCGGAGAAGTCGGCACCGCCTCCTTCCTCTTTCTTCGGGCGAACATGGCTGCAGCCGCCGTCTGCTCGGCCGTGAAGGTAAGGCGCCGTTTCGTCAAGCGCGAAAACAGCTCCGGTTCGCGCTCCCTCGCCTTTCCCCGTTTGGGGGAGCTTCTTCCCCCAACGGGCGGTTACCCCGGGGCTCCTGCGGCTCTGCAAAGAGGCGCCCGCGGGCCTCCGCACGAGGGAGAAGACCGAGTCGGTGCACCTTTGGCCGGCCTAAGCCAGCAGCGTTGATCGCCGCCGCCGCCGGCTCCTTGGTTGTCTGGCGAGGCGGGAGGGGGTGCTGTAAGCTTCCGCTCGGCTGCAAACCGAGGAAGCCCGGCTGAACGCAGTAAGATTCACTGCAGAGCAAAGGCGCGCAGGTGGGAGTTGTGTAAACGTTTGCCGTTGCGGGCTGGAGAGAGAAGAGCGCGTCGATCCCGGGGAGTGGGGAGGCTGAGATAGTGCAACACTTCTTAGTTGTCGGAAAGGGTTTCCAAGCTTGCCACCATGATCTCCTACGATAAACCCTTTTGGCTTTTTGCTCTGCTTGCTGGACTTTTATTCGATCTCTTCCCCACCTCCTTTGATCCTTTTGTGGATGGGACATGGGGCAGGATTTTCTCCGATTTTCAGATGAAAAGCTAGGAGCTAGATCGTGGGGCTGCCGCCCTCCCTCAAGCACAATGCAACGGGCAGAGCTCCTGGGTTTTTTCCCCACCCTCCTAGAGTTCGGAGTTGGGGACCACCCAGGCTTTGTACTGGGCTTCCGAGGCTGCTCAGAAGTAAGTCCTCGACTTACAACAGATCGCTTAATGACCGAAGTACAACACTGAAAACAGTGACTTAAGACCATTTTTCACTTAACGCAGTGGTTCTCAACCTTTTTAATGCCGCGACCCCAACCGGTCGTAAGTCGAGGACTAAACCGGTTGTAAGTCGAGGATTAAACCGGTCGTAAGTCGAGGACTAAACTGGTTGTAAGTCGAGGACTACCCAACCAGTCGTAAGTCAAGGACTTTCCCTGCCCGGGAGCGCCGCGCATGCGTGGTTGCGCCCCCTGCGCCGGCCGAGGCGTAGCTGGCAAGCGGCAGAGACGGAGCAGGCCGACCACCAGCTGGCCCAGCCCAAGGAAGGTAAGGCACCCGCCGGAAAAGGGGGGAAAAAATGGCGGACAAAAAAAATGGTTGACAGCCTTGCTTGGCAACCCCCGTGAAATGGTCGATCGACCCCAAATGGGGTCCCGACCCACAGGTTGAGAACCACTGACTTAACGGACCGTTGAGGCATCCCCATGGTCACGTGAGTTACGTTCGGATGCTTGGCGGCTGACTCCTATTTATGACGGTTGCAGTGTTCCGGCGTCATGGGATCATCCCCTTTTGCGACCTGACAAGCAAAGTCAGTGGGGAAACCAGATTCACTTAACAACCGTGTTACTAATTTAACAACTGCAGTGATTTGCTTAACAAATGTGGCAAGGAAAGTCGTAAAATGGGGCAAAACTCACATAACAAATTTGTCACTCGGCAACCTAAATTTGGGGCTCAATTTTGGTTGTAAGTTGAGGACTACCGTGAGATTGAATTTTTCTCTCACCATTCTGCTGATGCACAAAGCAGATTTGAATAAAAAGTAAAACGTTATACTGATACATAAAAGCTTAACAAGAACTAGCACCTATACCTGAACAGGCCTAAACATACGTGTGCTCAACTCTTGATGATTTGATGGACATGGATGTGTTATTTTCTTAGATACCCAATGGAAAGGTGTTGGCTGTTTTGAGATATGTATAAATTTTAATTTTCCAGATTGGTACTTCTGATATTTTCTTTTTAAGTGCTAGCCAGGTTCAACCCTAACCAGCTTCAACCCTGATTCATGGGCTGCAAGGTTGCTACTAGCAAAAATTCACTTTTGGATCTCTTTACAAGGAAGCTACCATTCTGGTTCCTTCCTGTTATTCTTTGTCAGACAAATAGTATTTAGTTACGCAAATATGTGGTTTATGATAGCCAAAACACACAAAGCATGTCTCTGTTATAAAGGAAGTCTCCAACCATTGTCCACCTTGCCAAACTCTGCAACTTTGCCAACCATCCCTAGGTTGAGATATGGGTAGGAGAACATAGATTGAAACAAATTTGTCAACCCAGGTTCTTAACAGGAATAGGCCTTCATGGCTTATCACCCATTACTGTACAGGTAGTCCTCAACTTATGACCACAGTTGAACCCAAAATTTCCATTGCTAAAGCAAGGCAGTGATTAAATGAGTTTTGCCTCATTTTGCGACCCTTTGCCACAGTTGTTAATTGAACCACTGCAGTTGTTAGGTGAATCATACAGTTGTTAAGCAAATCTGGATTCCCCCATTGACCTTGCTTGTTGAAAGCCAAGTGGGAAAATTACAAATGGTGATCACATGACCCTGGAACAATGCAACTGTCATAAATACATGCCAGTTGCCAAGTGCCCAAATTTTGATCATGTGATCGGGGAGATGCTGCTGTGGTTCTAAGGGTGAAAAATCGTCATAAGTCACTTT